>NC_140583.1:487172654-487445154 GCF_964204655.1 Triturus cristatus | reverse complement strand
GGTTGGCTTCAAGATAGAGCCTACTGCCTGGAGGATAATGATTCTGTTTAAATGTCTTTTCAAACCTCAAAAGATTTATCTCAACCCACCTTTGGTGCATCTTCACCATGTTATTTCATGCAAATTGCAGCTAGGCTAGGCCCTAGATATTTTAGATACTAGAATGATGCTTTCAACATGTTCTGATTTTTCTTTTTGGCTTTTCTAGGACAATTTCATTCCAACTCCCAGTCTCGATGAAAGTCCGTGCAGGGACAAAACGAAAACTCAAGATGGAGAGTCTGCATCAGCAGAGGACTCCAAATCTCTTGAAGAATGTTTGGATGCAAATCATGAAGTGTCCAACAAAGATGATAATTCATCTAAGTGGCAGCTGTCTGTAAGTGACCGCAGTCAGTCTTTTGCAGAGGATGGAGAAACAAATGCACAAAGGGAAAATTATGAAGATAGTGAATGCACCCAAATAGAAGAAATGGAACTTACCTCTGATTCCCCAGAGTCAAGAAAGGGATCCTCGTCTGTGCATAGCCTTCATCTTTTGCTAACCGAAGACAGCGAATCCATGGCATGTGTTAAATCCTCATCCCTGGAGAGGGAAATGGCTGTTTTTACCAGAGAAACCGCTTGCTCATCAGCTCCTACAAAAAAAGACCAAACTGAAATGCCAACAACTTGTGTTCCCTCAGAAACTCAGCCTGAAAACCAAGTAGCTCCAGCCTCATCATACCCATCTCTGGCTTCTTTTAGTATTTTACAGGAAGGTGAGACAGAAGCGGTGAAACAGTGTTCACGGGTTACAAATCTCTCAAACAATGAGTCCTCTGTAGAGGAAGTCGCTGAAACTCCCTCTGAACAACAAGGGATAGAAAAAGAGCAGAAATTGGGTGAGGAAGATGGACTGACAAAAGGTGTTGCTCTGCATCTCACTCAATCTCAGACACAATCTGATGGTTTGTCTCTCCAATCTAAAGTCTGCGGACAACAAAACAAGCCAATGGAGACTGATGTTAATGTATCATCAGCAGAGCATTTCACAAGCAAGTATCCTCTAGTGTTTGAACCGACTTTAGAAGGTTTAGATTTGAGGCAAGAGAAAGGATCTGGTGATGCTGACATTGGTAGTTTAGAAGCAAAGGACCTGAAGACAATTACAAAGGAAGACTACAAAGAAAACTTTTCAAAACCTCCCACTTGCCCAGAATCCATAGTTGTGCAGTCTATTGCAAACCTTTGTCCCTATAGTAAGAGCCCGGGGTCTCAAGCTGAAGCAGGATCCAGTGCCAAAACAAATAAAAAAAAGAGTGATCAATCAGCGGCACTAACAGTTTTATCTGCATGCCAGCTGATGCCTTCTGAAGATCTGAGTGTGCTGGACATAAGAGAAGACAATGAGAGATTGAAAAATGTACCAGTGATTTTACAGGGAATGGAACATTCTGGAGCAAGAAATAGAAAGGCAGCAAAATGTATAACAGTGAGTGAAGGCAACCTACCACAGCATTCGGTTGATACGGTGAAAGAAACTGAAGTATCAGTGGCACTTCTAAAAAAAGCACCTGAGCAGCCTGTGCCTTTGGAACCAAAGAATAATGTAACAGTAACTGAACAGGAGGTCACTTCACAACAGCCTGAACATATGAGAAGAACAGCAGAGACACCAAGAGAGCAACAGAAGCCTGCAGGTAAACTCCATTATGAACTCCTACCTCCGATCCTTTCAGAGAGGGATATTCAAATACCGGCAAAGCTAGGGGTCCAGCCAGGCAGTATACCACACTTGGGCTCAGATATATCGTCGCAAGATAATGATCCAGCGACTCTGGTGTGTGAAGTGAAAACCCAAGAGACTTCAATGAACGTAAAGGAGCACAATCAAAAGAGTGGTTTATTTGAAGAAAATAAAAAAAATCTACAGTTGCCAATGCAGGAGAATCAAACAATTGTAGGGACTCCGAAAAACATGACCGCAATATTCCAAAATAACGAGGAGCGCCAAACTCTTGCACATAGAAACAACGATGTTTCAGTAGAGAATTCAACACCTGCAGGCAGCATGAAAGAAATGCCAGTCTGTCTAGGTAATGCTAATGCATGTGCAGGCAGTGTGAAAGAAGTATCTGTGAACCAAGAGAAGAGTCTAGATCCTGCATTACATGCAAAGGAGGGTGTACCTGTAAAATTGCACGATATACAGTCATGTATAGAGAGTGTTGAAAACTTTCCTACAGCAATGCAGGAAAGCTTCGGTCCTACTGTACATGAAAATAAAAATGTCCCTGTGAGACTGAAAGAGCAACGATCATCTGCAGGCACTGTGAAAGATGCACCAGCACATCAGGAGGAGTGGCAAACAACTGTTGGAGTGTTGCAGAAAGCTATTCCTGCATCAGGGAGGGAGAGGCTGTCTGCAGTAAAAATGAGAAAAGACATTTCAGCATCGCTGCAAGAAAGTCAAATTACTGCAGAAGCGTTAATCAGTGTGGCAGGTCAGGATATTCGTGTATGTGCAGCAAGGGTTAAAATGGTTACCATGGGTTTTCAGGATGATCTGCAAAATCAAACATCGTCTGTGAATGTGACACATATGCCATTGGCTCTGCAGGAAGAATGTGGCCAAGCAAGCAGCACAAAAAGTGTGATGGGGGACAAAAATCAGACTACTGCAAGAAATTGTGATGAACATCTCAAGCATAGACAGCATGATACAAACCCTGCGGGGGCCAGCAAAGATGTGCCAGTAGAACACCCTGACAGTGGTTACCAAATGCTAAGTATAAGTGCAAATGATGTGCCAATGGAAATTACTCTTCATCAAACTCCTCCAGGTAGTGTCAAAGATGACCCAATGGAAATTACAGAGAGTCCTCAGCACACCCTTCTAAAGTCTGTAAAAGATGTTGCAGAAGATCTGTCTGAATGCCCCCAAAAACCATTTGAAAGCCGCACAAAATCTACACAGATTACACTTCTTAAATGTCCTCAATCTTCCTTGGATATGACACATCTACCAGTACATCAGTATCGAGAGCAACAAACAGCAGCCACGACAAAAGTACCGCCAGACATTCAAGTGAGTTGTCCACTTCAGACTCGTACTGTTGGTGTTAAAGATGTGCCAGTTGGACAGCAAGATTCCCAAACTTTTGAAAAGGGAATGAAAGATGTACCTTTGGAACAACAGCCAAACCTGAAAAGTCAAACACCCAAAGATAATGTGAACAATATGCCAGTGATGCTCCAGGAAATTATAGTTCCTCGGGTCGGCATGAAAAATGCTCCATTTATGCTGCAAGCTAAGGAAACACTAGATCCACTTGTCTTAGAAAGGTCTGGACAAATGTCGCTTTCTCAGCCAGAGCTCAGACAGAGAGAGGGGATTACTATGGCAGAACAAAAAGGATATAGTTTGACAAAGACGTCCAGCCAAATGGAAGTCCTAGAATCAGAGAAACGTTTACAAGAGCGACTAGCTGACCATTCCGCACGTAGCCTGTGTGACAATTCCAGTGGTGAGTCAAGATCTCTTGATATACAAATTTGTTTCATCGGCTTTGTGAAGAAGGGATGCTTTATTAGAGGTGGGCTACCACCAGTGGATCTATCTGACCCAGTGAATCTCCTTTCATTGTAAAATACATGTATGTGCTCTTTGTCTCTTAACCTTGTTTACTTTAGTAAAGTGCTTTGTTTTCAGAGCTCTTTGCTACATTTTGTTTTTTAAGGGACTGGCTCAAATAACAATGGCTTGATCTGTCACTGTATGAAAAAGAAAATCTGTCAATGCAAGGCTAATTTTTGTATATTTTGAGTCATATACCTGCAGTAGTAGAAATCTGGTGGATCGTGGGATTGTGTCCAGGAACATACAAGAATCCCTTGAGTACTCCTATTCCTTTCCTTTTCATTTGATCAGAGTCTGTAGGAGTACATTTCCCTTAGGACAGTGCTGCTAAAGTTTAGTTCAGCTTTCCCCCAACCCTACATTGTGCCCTTCATCATTTCACGCACAGGATGTGAGTAGTATGAAGCATACCAGCCAAAGACCTGCAGTTCAAAGGCGTTGGCTGTGCGGATCCCTTTAGACTGTGGTTCTGCATCATAGGTTGGTTAGTGAAAGTCAGAAGCACTAGAGTTGACATGTTTATTATGGGATCCAGCAACATTTCTTTTACTGTGCCACGGTATTTGAGTCAAGTTTTTTCCTTGTGTAAATAATTTGTAATATGTAGTCTATGAGGCAGTAAACTGTTTTGTACAGTTTAACTGTACTGTAATACAACTAAGTTAAATCTTTGCATTGTAGTAATATGTAGTTGTGTGTATTTGTACAGTTTCTCTAAATAAGGTGTCATTAGGCCACATTTGTTTCCTCTTGCATAGCATAAATGTAGGAAAGTAGGATCTTTCTGGCATAGATACCCACACTTTTGCCTGGTGTCAGTGTGCTTTGACTGCAGTTCACTGGGATCCTGCTAATTAGGACCTCATTGACTGTGTTCTCTCCTATAATGGGGTACCATTATAAGTCCCTAGTATATGGTGCTGACATACCCAGGGTATTGGTACACCATGTATTGTGCCACCCATTGGATCCCATGCAAACTTTGTCTGCAAGACTGCCATTGCACTCCGTGTGACAGGGTGCTTGCACCCTTCATTTCAGATATAAGGTTTCCGTTATATCCCGGTCACCCCTAAGGTAGGCCCTTCAGTCCAAGGGCAGAGTGCACAGTTCTAAGTGTGTGGGTACTCCTGCCCAAGCAGAGGTACCCCTACAAACTCAGAACTCCATTCTCTCCTCTTTGTAAGTGTGGGCTAGCCATAATAAGGTATGTAGGGAACACTGGCAAGTCGAGATATCTAACTACATAATGGTTGCCCCGAACCTGTCATGTTTGGTATCAAACATGCTGAAATTGTGCAACTACACCGATTCCAGTGTTGATTGATGATCCCATGTACTGGGGGGCTCCTTAGAGAACCCCCCCATTACCTACCTATGTAGCCTTACATGGTCTGCCTACCAGCCCGTGCTGCCGCCGACCCTAGACAGTGTTCTGCACCCCTGCTAATGAGCTTCACTCAGGCAGGGGATGCTGGACAAAGGATTTCCTGCGAAGGAGAGGTGGGACCATCTCTCCTTTAGAATTAGGTAGGGTTCTGCTTCCAAGCGCTACCAGACTACATTGAAGGGCACATTTGGTGCTGTCCATGCATAAATCAGTTTTGCTTAGTTCAGGAGCCGTTGGCTCCCGCTCTGGTGCGAAACTACACAAAGGACAGGGGAGTGACCTCCCCCCCCACCCCCCATCCAGCTCCTCCCCAGAGAGGTTCCCCAGAGCCCCTCCAGGTTGCCACTTGATTCTGGCATGTTGAATCTGGGCACCTGGGAGCATCGGAATGGCTAGGACATCTGAGTAGCGTCTCTGACCCCCACTGATAGGTGGGTTGCCACAGAAGAGGTTCTTCCCCTTTTTGGAGTTACGTAAGGACTCTCCAGAGGGTAGGCCTTAGATGTGACTTGACAACATCTTCTGAAACCGACTGCACGTCATCTGGAGATTGTTCAAAGACTCTTCTGCTGGTGGACACTGGAACGCTGCTGTTCTTCAAGCCAAGACCCATGACAAGAATTCTTCTGGTAGGAAGATTCCTACTACATCTTCGCGTCTCTGCTTCTTTGAGATCTGCAACTCTGTGGTCGTGCATCCTCCGAGTCACCAAGGACTCAGCCTGCATCCCAGCCTAAAGGAATCTCCATTGAAGGGTAGAAGTCACTTCCCTGCATCCGGAGGCACCTCAATGTTGATGACTGGTTTGCTGTTCCTCTTGTCCCACAAACATCTT
The DNA here is from genome assembly GCF_964204655.1 of Triturus cristatus. NCBI lineage: Eukaryota > Metazoa > Chordata > Amphibia > Caudata > Salamandridae > Triturus > Triturus cristatus. The sequence goes on along the minus strand of NC_140583.1, from coordinate 487,439,307 downwards.
CTGCCTTTGTAACACAGGTGGTGCTTTGTTGGTGCTCCAGAGGTCTGACCTGTCTTCCCTGCAGTTGGGGAGACTGAAATCCCTCTTCAACCTATGATGACCGCCTTCCTGTGCACCGCGTCTGTTTGTCATTGACAAGGTTTGTTGCTCTCTTCAGGAAAGATCTTCAAGCTCCAAGGAGCCCCTGCCTCCAGCACTGCACAGCTCCAAGTACGTCGTCCTGCCGGCATCCCTTGGCTCATGGGGCACCTTCTTCTGAGTGCTGCCGGGGCTTCCTTGCGACCTCCTGTGGCTCCTGCCAGAGGGTCCTCGAGGGGGCTTGACCGATTCCTTCTGGCTCTCCATCGTGCTGAGGGCCGATCCTGACTTACCCTTGCTGGGTTAGTCCCTCAGACCTAGCTGGTCTGCATCCTTGCACCTTCACCCGCAAACTGTTGTTTGCGTTTGTCAAGGGTTGTTTGTGGTCATGCCGGCCTCTGGCCTTCCTGCACTCTTCGATCCGCGTGGGCCAGCTCGTGAGAGGCTCCTGGTCAATTACAGCGTTGCCTGGTCTCAACAGCTGATGTTTCTTCTCACCGCTTCTCAGCTAGAACCTTCAATCAGGGCTGGTACTGTGCTCCTGTGCTTCCTGGTCATCTGTGGGTGTTTTGGACTCTGTCCCCTCTGCTTTCAGGTTCGTCTCGTCTGGATCCCTCATCCTGGTTACACCAGCCTGGTCCATGAGATGCTGTAGCTGCAGAACCTCCACAACCCTCCATTGGTGTCTACGGAGGTTTCAGAGTTTACTTCACCCCTATGCACCCGGGCTCCCTGGTACAGGTATCCGTCTGTCCTGGATATCCACGGGTGGGGTGACTCTCCAACCTTCCTTCCTTCAAGTGGTTCCTCCACAGTCCTTTGGGAAGGGTCCTAAAACTCTAAAATCCAAACTGCGACTTACCTGTGTCGTTCTATGGACACTGACCTGGGAGCCTTGGGTGGTTCCCTGCTTCCCCTGGGGTCCTCCAACTTTGAGCACTATTTTACTGTATGGTTTTGCTCCCAGGTGAGGTCCTATTGGTTTCTCAATGCTATCTCTGTTTCTAAGTATTCTTGGCGTGTAATTGGTACTTCCAGGTAGGAGCTATACCAAGTTAGTGTCTAGTGTGTTGTAAAAAATATAAAGTATTTTTCACTCACCCGGTGTGGTTCTTTCTTGTGTAAAAAAAAAAAACTTACTAACCGACTAAAGTGGTACATCCAATTCCTTTACACGATCTTGGATTTTTCTTCTACAAATTGGGTTTTTCAAGGTACAGACAGATCTCTGTATTGTGGCAGTGCTGCGCTTCAACTGTGGCCAGACAATCCGGCAGTACATGGTTTGGTATTCGTATTGTGTAGAACTTTACATAGATTACATTACTGTCCTAAATCATAGTAAACTTTAAACTACACCCCCGCCTCCCAACTCTCCCCTGCTAGCAACTATCAACATTCAGAGTTGAAATGTTGGTGAAAATTAGTTGCATGGACAATGCCCTTGTATCGAATTCTGGCAGGCACAGTAACTGCATTATAGTGTGATATAATGGAGTATTCGGGCGTAATTAATTGTGACGGGGTAGTATACATATGGCTTCTGATGGATACATTTGCCTGTGGATTCCTCACCTTTTGAATTACCCCTGCGCCAGCATTCCTTAGAAATTATTTTCTTAGCTCTCCCACGTCGACGAGGCCGTCACAATAGCACGGCTCCGCTCGCGACTCCGTATGACGTCACCGGAGCCATAGGAAGACTTCGTCAGCGTGCTGACGCCGGTTCCCTTTTTTCCGCGTCGTCTATGTGTAACGGGTTTTTCTGGGACTCTCAATTTTACATATGATAACATTGTTTCTATCTTCTACTTCGTGTTGCAGAGAGAATGGCCACTTTGAAGAAGTCTGGTTTCAAGCCCTGCAGGGAGTGTGGGGGACATTTTTCCATCACGGACCTCCACGACTTCTGTCTCTGGTGTATTTCTTCGGACCACGATGTCAAAGGGTGTTCGTACTGTTGGAAGATAAACCCGAAGGCGCTGAAGGAACGTGTGGCGAAACTCTTCATTGCGCGGGCGAAAAAAGAGAAGAGGGGTCGCAAGAGATCGAAGTCGTCGACCTCGTGTAGCTCGATGTCAAAGAAGCATAAGAAGAAGAGAAGACATGGGTTTCGATGTCGATCTTCGAAGGGCAGGGCTTTGAGGTCAGCTTCCCCCATACAGCGGCGTTGTGGCAAGGATACCATCTCCCCGTCTCCTTCTACACAGGCGACTCCGGCCCACTCTCCGGCATAGAGGGATTCGCCGACTCCCAGGTGTTCTCCGACACTCGGGGTGTCTTCTCCTGCGGCTTTGCCTGTACTGGCTCCGATATCTCCGGCACCACAGCCTGAGCCCCCCCCCCCCCCATACCCCCGTAAGGCCTCGGATGGATCCAGACCAGGGGGCTTCGGATCCTTATCCTCCTTTTCCAGGACCAGAAGTGGGTCCATTGCGTTTCCTTAGTGCGATGTTTGGCGTGTTTTCCAAGGCATCTTACCCTGCCGGTGCACCGTCTGGCCCGGTGGGTCCGCTTGCATTTAATTTGGGCATCCCCCTGCAGTATGCCCAGGAACCTTTTGTGCCTTTCATGCCAACGGCCCCATCATCACAGTTTCTGGCGCCAAGGTTTTTGACTCAGATACCCATTTTCCAGCGCCGTCTGGTATTGGGCTTACATCTTCCCGGATTCGAGCGGCGCCGTTGCCTGCTTTGGAAGGGCCTCCTTCGATGCCGGCGCCGCTATCTCTGGAGCCGTGGCTGGCGCTGCCGACCCCAAAACAGCATTCCAGGAGGGAAGCGCAAAGACTGCTGGAGGAAGAGGAGTACCAGCAAGAAAATGAGGATGGGGAGATCCTCTACTCCGTGGACGACTTCGAGGGCCTACGTGACCAATGGCCTGGATACTTCCCCGGAGTGGGAGCTTTCTTCTCCGAAGACCTTGCCTTCACAGGACGTTGCCCCTTACCACTCAGGTATCAGGAAAGCCACTGAACTGTTGGACCTTCGTTGCCCTCGGCTGAGGTGAGGTCAAATATCTTGACTGAAGTGTTGCATTCTCCTTCCTCTTCTGTTGAGCCTCTGCTGCCTTTCAACGAGGCGTTGTCTGCCCCTGCAGTTTCTAGGTGAGTGACAAGACGGTATAAGCCTGCTCCTGCTGATCCAGCTTTTCTGTCTACCCATCCTTCACTTGGTGGTTCAGGCTTCTTGTTCCAAGCAGTCAACTGGTTCCTTTACCACCACCACCCAGGGGGATAGAGACTCGAAAAAACTGGAACAGTCTTCCAAAAAGGTGTTCTCAGCAAGTATGGCTCTGAAGTCAACCAATTCCACATGTTTGCTAGGACGGTACATTCACGCACTAATGGACTCTGTCAAGCAAGTAGCTCCTAAGTTGCCTGAAGATGACCATGTTCATTTTTTGCAAGCGCAATAAGACACTCAAGCGGCAGCCTGTCCGGTCATTCAGTTGGGTCTGGGCACGGTGGACTCCAGATTGATGGGCTCCTTGGTGGCTACCAGAAGGCATGCCTGGCTTAGGTCTTCAGGGTTCTCTCCAGATGTACAGGCTACTTTGCTCGATCTACCCTTCGACGGATCTAGATTGTTTGGAACAAAGGCAGATTCTGCGCTGCAGCGTTTCAAGGACCGTAGGGCTACTGCAAGATCCTTGGGCCTGCAGTACCAGCCTAGGGGCTATGGATACAAAAGGTATCGAGGCTTTGAGAGTGTGGCTTAGTTTTGGGCCGCCAGCAGCCACAACAGCAGCAGCCAAACCCTCAGTACAGGTCGTACAGAGGAAAAGGTAGGGGCCGTCTGCGAGGGGCCTCTCGACTACAGTCCTCCTCTTCCTCCTCTCCTCTCCCCACCACCGGTAACACGGGAAAGCAGCTCTAGATCCCCCATCTTGGAGAATGCTGGTCCAGTAGAGGGCCGGTGTCCCATTTTCTAGGAGATTGGAAATCGGTTACTTCAGACCATTGGGTTTTGAATCTTGTGGAAAATGGGTACGCCCTACCTTTGTAAGAGTTTCCCCTTCCTTGCCCTCCTCGCCAGGGCTCATGTTCAGTGGACCATTTGCTGCTTTTGCAGCAGGAGGTTTTTGTCTTGTTGCAGAAAGGTGCAATAGAGGTGGTTCCGGAGCAGGAAAGGGGTCCGGGATGTTACTCCAGTTATTTCCTGATCCCCCAAGAAGGACGGCTGGTTGAAACCGATCCTGGACCTCAGGGTTTTGAATTTTTACCTTCGGCAGGAAAAGTTCAAGATGTTGACCCTAGCTCAGGTCCTTTTGCCACTGCAGCAGGAAGACTGGATGGTGTTAATCGACTTGAAGGATGCGTATTTCCACATCCCTATTCTGAAGTATTTCCGGTTTACGGTAGGGTCTCAACACTACCAGTTTACGGTCCTTCCATTTGTTCTTACTTCCGCACCACGGGTCTTCACAAAGGTGATGGCAGTGGTGGCTGCACATCTCAGAAGGTCAGGGATTCCGGTTTTCCCCTATCTGGACGACTGGCTGCTCAAAGCAAAGTCGCCAGAGATGGTTCTGCGTCACTTGCAAGTAACAACGCGTCTCTTGTTCAGCTTGGGTTTCTGGATTCTCGACATTCAGGAGATGATTCCTTTGTTTCACGATGGAGCAGTTGTTTCACTCCTGAAGGTCCTACGCCTGCTCGGTCTGTTTGCTTCCGGCATACTGTTGGTCAACCATGCACGCTGGCACATGAGGGCACTCCAGTGGTGCCTCCTCAGGCAGTGGTATCAGCACAATGGAGACCTCGGGGAGAAGGTCAGAATCTCCAGGGACACCTCAGCTGAGTTGTCTTGGTGGAGTGTGCTGGGCAACCTTTCTCAAGGAAAGCCTTTTCAACCGCCTCCACCGATGGCTACAGTAATCACAGATGCCTCCACTCTAGGGTGGGGTGCTCAGCTCGGGGTTCTGGAGATCAAGGGTCTTTGGTCTCCTGAGAAAAGGTTGCTTCACATCAACCTTCTGCAATTGCGGGTGATAAGTTTGTCTCTCATGGCCTTTCTTCCCTCCCCTATGGATGCTCTTATAGAAGGAAATTGTTGAAAATTTGCAATGATAACGGTTCTGTGCCATGTACACTGTGACTGAAATCTACTGTGGTTAGAACTGATCAATCTGCGAGTTAACGATTTCCTGTGTCCGAATAGGATTATTTGTCCTGTGCTTTCTTTCCCAATTTTGTATCGTATATGTAGATTTATTGTGATTTAATTTTATGTGTTACTGCTCTTCAAAGGAAGTTTTATTCTTTGTTTTAAAATCTGGTAAACAGTTTACCTTTTTATGTATATGTATAACATTTTGACTTAATGTGATATTCCTTGATTAATTTGTAATAAATTTGCTTTTAAGTAATTGGTTTGCTTCGTTGATGCCATTTCTCATCCTGTTGGTGTGAATTCTGTATGTTTGAAAGACTGGTGATATTCTGAGTCCCAAGGGAGATCTTTCTTTTTGACCACGGTCTTATTAGGCACCCCTCTCTCTTGGCGTGGGGTCCCTCTCTCTTTGTTTTCGAACTTTCTTCCCTCCCTTCGTGGTCAGCCGATTCAAGTCCTGACGGACAACACTACCGCGATGTGGTACATAAAGGGCTAGGGTCGTATTGTCTCTGCAGACAGGCTCTGCGACTCTGGTCCTGGACTCATTGCCATCAGATTTGTGTGTTTGCAAATCATCTGGCTAGGGTGCTAAATGTGCTTGCGGACAGTCTCAGTGGGCAATACTCGGCCGATCACGTGTGGCGGTTTCATCCGGAGGTGGTCCATCACATCTTTCGAATGTGGGGGTTTCATCAGGTGGACCATTTTGACACTCAAGAGAACGCGCACTGCCCGTCGTTCTGCAGTCTTTAGTATCGGATTGTTGGGGGACATGTTTCAATTGGATTGGAGCTCGCAACTTCTTTACACGTTTCCTCCCATACCCTTGATTCCTCATGTTCTGTGGAAGATTCGCCACGACCGGGCCCAAGTCATATTGATTGCTCCGTATTGGCCAAGAAGGGTGTGGTACACATATCTTCTTCACCGCTCTTCGTACCCTCCGCTCATCTCCCTCTCAGGGCAGACCTCCTCTTGCAGTCGCGGGGGCAGGTTCTACACCCCAATCTCCAGAGCTTGCACCGTCATGCCTGGAAATTGAACTGGGAAACCTGAGTTCTTTCTCTCTCACCCGGATCTGATGGATGTTATTTTATCATCCAGGAGACACTCCACCAAATCTTTTTATTTATCTAGGTGGACCAAGTTTGTGAAACGGCGTGGAGAGGGGTCCATTGATCCTTTAAAGGCTCATTTATTTGATGTACTTGGCTTTTCACTTTCCTTGGCTCAGTAAGGTTGTGCTGTGGCTACGGTAAAGGGTTACTTGTCGGCTTTATCAGCTTTCCTCTGGTTGCCGAACCAGCCGTATTGGTTTAAGTCACCTATTGTTATGAGGTTTATTAAGGGCCTCACCAATAGGTTTCCTTTCACTCCTTTCATTATGCCTCAGTGGGATTTTAATTTAGTACTTACTTTCATGATGGGTTTTCCGTTTGAGCCGCTTCATATTTGTCCATTGAGGCTTCTTACTTTCAAGACTGTTTTTCTGATCGCTATTACCTCAGCCAGGAGGGTAAGTGAGCTTCAGGCTCTTAGTTCTAAACCTCCGTTCCTGAGAACCGCGATGGTTCTCAGAACCAGGGCTGCTTTCCTGCCTAAGATGGTCACTCCTTTCCACCTAGGGCAGTCTATTACCTTACCTACCTTCTATCCTCCCCCTCACCCTTTCAAGGAGGAGGACCCTAGGAGGGCTGTCAGCTTCTACCTGGATAGAACCAGGGACCTAAGATTGGATGACCAGCTATTTGTGGGCTATATTGGAAGGATGAAGGGCAAAGCTGTCCACAAGCAAACACTATCCAGATGGATCATCTTGTGCATCAAAACCTGCTATGCCTTGGCTAAGAAGGAGTTGCTTGAAGGTATTAGAGCTCATTCCACCAGAGTTAAGTCTCCTTCTCCTTTGGCTAGAGGTGTTCCTGTTGTAGACATCTGCAAGACGGCAACTTGGACCTCCCTCCACACCTTTACGAAGCATTTCTGCTTGGATTCGGAGGTTAGGAGGCACGGCCATTTTGCACGCTCTGTGCTGCAAGATTTTTTGGTATAGGCGGGTGGACTCCCTCCGGGAGAGGAACAGCTGGAGGATTCAATTCAAGAGGTGAGGAATTCGCAGGCAGGTGTATCCATCAGAAGCACAAGTTACTTACCTTTAGTAACGCTTTTTCTTGTGGATACAGTATCTGCCTGTGGATTCCTCACTGACATGCCCTCCTCCCCATTGTGCACTTGCTTATACTGAAAAACGTCTGACTGTTTTTCATTGTTATTTTTCATATGTCATTTATATACCATACAGTTTATTGCTAGGAAATGTTTTACTTTTTGGCGTTTCCTTTTTATGAATATATATACTGTATTTGTGTATATATTTTGTATAATGTCTATACTTGTATTATGTTGTTGGTCCACCCGTTCACCTCGAGGGCACAGGAAAAATGGGTGGAACTGACGTCAGCACGCTGACAAGGCCTTCTTATGGCTCCGGTGATGTCATACGGAGTTGCGAGCGGAGCCGTGCTATTGTCATCCTCGTCGACGTGGGAGAGCTAAGAAAATAATTTCCATGGAATGCTGGCGCAGGGGTAAATCAAAAGGTGAGGAATCCACAGGCAGATACCACTAGAAAAAGCATTACCGAAGGTAAGTAACTTGTTCATCAGTGCCATACTATTTGGGTGGTGTGTTGTTAGTTAGTATCTTTTTAGTGATCACTCAAGATCCATCTGGACCAGAGTCTATATGCGTGGTGTGCAGGTGTTCGGTATATCCAGGGTTTTAAAGGTCTGTAACGGGTATCCCCAAGCACAGTAACTGCATTGTAGTGTGATATAATGGAGTATCCGGGGCGTAATTGATTGTGTGAGAGTATACATATGGCATCAGTGTCATACTGTTTGGGTGGTGCGTCGTCGGTATCTTTCTAGTGATCACTCAAGATCCATCCTGACCAGAGTTTATATGCGTGGTGTGCAGGTGTTCGGTATATCCAGGGTTTTAAAAGTCTCTAACAGGGTTGTCCATTCCGTTGTAGTTGGTATTTTTCACAGTCCCCTGTACTTCTCTCTGCAGAGTACACCTCCCTCCACCTTCGCTGGGGAGGATGCAGACTTCCACCGTTTAGTTATTAGGCGCTTCGCAAGAAGTCAGCAAATTTCACCTGCACCCTGTATACTTTGGGTGGGGATATAGTCCCAGCAAGCATCTTTTAGCTGTACCCCTGCTATTCCCTCCCACCGTTTCATTCAGCGCAGTGCCTATTTGCGTCCAATAGAATTTGAGAGTGGGACAAGCCCACAGCATGTGTAATAAGTCTGCATCCTGCTCACAGCATCAGGTGTATGTTGCAGATACCCTCGGGAACATAGTATGCAATCGATCCGTCGTGAGGTAGGCCCTTTGTATGGTTGTATGAATTTGAACATGAAATTACGTGAGACTCTTATGAAATTCAATTAGATTATTCCATGCCTTGACCTGTAATTCCCTACCCATATCGTGTTCCCACCATTCCTGCAACTAAGGTAATGGTACTGCTGAGTGTGTTCGTAGACCTTGGTATAGCCATCGTGTTAAGTGTCTACCATTTCCCAATAAATATACTGAGTGTACGTACAAGTTTGTGCGTGGGGGGTGTGCATGGAAAACACTGCAGCTGCTTTTGTTTCAGAGGGCTGATGAAACCGGCCCGGTACCAAAATAACGGCCCCCCCAGTGGTCCAAAACCTATTATTCCTTTTATGCCTTCGGGGCACTAAGGGGCAGCATGTGGGAGGGGCCTTGCCTGCAGCATTGCATATTGGCACCTCCGTTTGGGGATCCAGTGCAGTAAGGCCTTGTATTATTCCAGCCATTAGTCTGGTAACCGATGAGAGGGTGACCCCCGCCCCCCCCACCCCCGCACCTTCTGTCCATGCAGGGCCAACCCAGCCTCGACCCACTCCGGAGCTGGCCCCATGCTGGCACAAGACAGGGGCAGCGTGGCCAGACAAGGCCCCGGTGGCTGCTGCTTCTGCTCACCTGGGTGTCTGCCTCACAGTGTCCGATTCGGCAGTGCCTCATCCCGCAGACGCTGCAACATTCCCGGTCCCTCGATATACAGTTGCCGCACCAGGGGACTCCTCTTATCAGTGGTAACTGCCGCTCTGGATCCCTCCCAGGCCAGGCCCGCCAGCAGGCCAGGACCCTCTGGGTAGGCACCTTACAGCAGTCCCTCCGTGTTGCACACCCAGCGGTCACTGACAGTTTCCGGTGCAATGCGACTCTGGCCATGTTTCCGACTGCAGGGGTCATGGTTTTGTATAGCCTCAGGTCTACCTGATGGGTAACGCGTATGCTATTCTGCCCTGGCACGTTTGGAGACAATTGTAGGTTTTGGTACCCTTTTCTAGGGCCAGATGGCCTCCACTACGGAGGGATATGCCAGGATTATTCGGCTTGGCCCGGGAGCTCTCCATTTATGCGTCCGCCATCTTTGGTGGTTAGCCGCGCCCCCCTTACATCCTGCTGGATAAGCCTTAGCTGCTCTCCACAGCTACCCCTGGAAAGCTTTGGTTTTCAGGGACTTAAACACTATCAATAAGTGTTGCATGGACTCAGTACACAGTGCCTCACTATAGATGAAAACTGTATACTGAACAGCCTCCTACAATAAACATATGTTTTTATTATTAGTGGCTTTAGGTACACATGCTTAGCACACTTCAGACATCTAGTGTTGGGCTCGGACGTTTGCAAGTTGTTTGTTTGAAGAAGCATCTCGAGTAAGGAGATGTGGTGTGACTTCTTTTAGTGTGCATTGTACATGGGCACTGAATCTATGTTGGGTTGCTTCTTTCTGCCATTGGATTTTAATGTGCTCAGAGTGGGCACTGAGTTTGTTGTGTGTTAAACACTTTTTTACATTGACCTCGCTTAGTTACTGTTTGATCCCATCATGGCGGATTGTACTGTATTCCCTTTACCTTGGTCTCCCCTCGCACATACTTGTAACAAAACCGAAGACAGTCATTGATGCCACAAGATGTTCACAGCCATGAACCTCTCGAAGGCAGAGTACAATCCTTCTTTGCCAGAGAATGCTGTGTGGGTGATTGAATGGATGCCTTTTCCGAACTGCTCTTGCTGTGTCTCGAATTTTCCATGGGTAGACCATCACGAAAAGTGCAATCTGTGCCTGTCCTCCAACCACGACTACACTTTCTTTGCATCATACCTTGCCTTCCATCCAGGAAGACCATCTATCGAAGTGAACGACCCTGGGCAGACAGGATAATGCATTAGCTGAAGACTTCAGACAACACTGACATCGTCGGCGAAAAAGATTCGGTTGGTGCAGAAGAACAAGAAGAGGCTGGCTTGTCTGGGCTCCTGGCCTCGCAACCGCCATTCAGTCTAGAGACTGCGTCATCGTGTAAGTCTGATAAACATGAGATGGAGCATGTCCAACCAGCGCCAAAGACCAGGACTCGCAAAAAGATCATGCTGAGGGCTGGGAGTATATCTTCATCCCCTAAGGCCCATATAAAACCAAGGTAAAGCATTGATGCCGAAAAAACACATGCCACGGTCCCCTGCCACCTTTGTACTTCGGTCGGCATAGGCAAAAGGCTACAGAGGCCGGCAAGCCTCCAGCCATTGGCTTAAAGCCTGAGCCGCTTCAAGAGCATCGAACACACTCAGTCCCATCCAAAGTCAACACCAAAGGCTTCATCACTGCTGATGCACAAGACCTTGTAGATGCTGAAACCTGCCTTGATACCCAAACCCTTCTTGACACCGCCTTCGACTCCTGGAAATTAGTACATTGAGGCACTGATCTTGGAGAGGCTCCAATAGGAACTGGGCATCAGACAAAGATGGGCTGTTCATCTACTCAGTCACAGGTAAAATCACTGTAAAACCGTCTCCATCGCTGTCTCCGTAACCTCTTCCTCAAAAGAGGAGACTGGCCTTTGAGGGAGAACCCGCTTCCAAGACTCCCTCCCTTAAGGCCGGCATCAAAGAACCACAAGGACAGAGCCACCAGTATTCATCCTCTGCCACACAGTCCACCCTTACCTTTATCACCACAACCACATCCTCTGCCATACAGTCCACCCTTACCTTCATCACCAACACCGCTCCTATGCACTCCTCCCTCACTACCCTCACGGGAGTCAACAGAGGGGTCCCATCTTTCATATTCAGAGCCATGTAGCCCCTATGGCCACTTCGACCCTTATGACCAGCTATCTGTCGAAGCCCTGCTGATGATCCTTGGGATGACTACATTATGGATCCTGTGAGATGATCCCAATCTAGAACATTACCCAATCAGAACCTCACCCCTTCATGACACCATGGTGAACCAAGAGGCCATCCAGAGTGCTTCGGCCTTTCAAAAGGTTGACATAAATGTCACCCAGTAGGAAGATTACTTTTTTCTGGAAATGCTCTCCAAATCTGAGCGTACTGTCCAATTCCTCCCCATACTGAATGGTAAGCGAAAGTCTGCTCCCCACAATTTTAAGGAGCCTATCAAGGCTAGGGTAGTCCCCCGAGGATCAAAAAGAAATTTAAACCCTTTCCTAGCGACCCAGGATATATTAAAAGGCAGGTTCCACCCGACTTCCTGATGTTGCACACCGCCCGCAAACATACATCTTCCCAGACCAATGGTGATGCTCCTCCTCCAGACAAGTAGAGCAAGAAGATAGACACAGCCGGAAAGGGGTTGGCAGTAGGAGCAGCATCCCATTTGCGAATAGCCAGTACAGTGGCCCTCCTGTTATGCTACAAAAGGGCGCAATCGGAATAGATGGAGGAGCTTCATAAGCATCTCCTGAGGCAGTACAGAAAGCATGGGGAGGAGATAGTACCTGAGGACAGATTCATCTCCAGCGGCAGCATCCGCTGCCCATTGAATGCTGCAAACACAGCCTTTTGGGGCATCAATACCAGCATCCTACTCGGACGCCGTGCCTGGCTCCACATATTCAGGTTCAATCCTGAGGTCCAACAGCATCTTCTCAACCACCTGTCGGACAACATCTTTTCAAGCTCCAGGTTGATGAAATCCTGGAAAAAATGTGAAAAAGATACAGAGACATGGGACTACTTCAGACCACTCCGTACATGGGCTCCTTTCATAAACTGCAGTCCTCTTCTTTCCCAATCACACATTTCAGGAATATACACAACTTCCTCTGTTGCTGGGTTAAAATCACTTCCAACAAGTGGGTCCTAGCGGTAGTCCAACATGGCTATTGCCTCAAACTATATACAACCCAACCCCACCCCATCCAATATCTTACACCATATACGCACTGTCAGCAAAGAACGCCTTTCCCTACTTCAGGAAGTGCCTTTCTTCAACAGACCCGAGCTCTGGATCCAACTTAATATGGCTTCAGAGGTGGTCATAGTACGGAGTTGGCGCTCATAAAAACAGCAGATGAGATAAGGAAAGTAGTTGATCAAGGCGCAAAGGCCGCCTTGATCCTATTGGATTTATCCGCGGCCTTTATTTGATAGGTCCATCATGATCTTTTGATGGACCGATTAAGGTCATGCGGACTCCAGGGCAAGGCTTGGAAACTATTGCAGTCCTTCCTTACGAACAGAGTACAAGTGGTATCCCTGGGTGAATATCAGTCAAAACCCTTTGTTCTGCCCTGCGGTGTTCCGCAGGGGTCGTCTTTGAGCCCTACGTTGTTCAATGTCTGTTTCTTCCCTGGCCCCTATTATCAACTCCTTTGGCTTTGATCTCACCTCCTATGCGGATGACACCCAAATTGTGGTGTCTCTGCTGCCAGGACAGGAGGTGGGCATGGACAATCGTTTTCACAACTGCATGGAAACAGTGGACGGTTGGATGGTGAAAAACTGCCTAAAGCTTAATTCAGGCAAACAGAAGTTATACTATTTGGAAATGGTCCCAACTTCTGGCACCCAGGCTGGTGGCCATCAACAATGGGATCACTTCCTGTTATCATGAAGAAAGTAAAAAACCTTCGAGTATTAGTAGAGGACAAACTAAACTTGGGCGACCAAGTCAATGCAGTTTCATCATCAACTGCCTTTATTCTCAAAACAGTGAAAAAAATACTGCCATTCTTGCCAGTGGAGAGCCGACAAACGGTGGTCACCGCACTTGTTTTGTCGAAGCTTGATTACTGCAATCGCCTTTACCTAAACATTCAAGAACGATTTATAACTGTTTAATAACTTTCTGTTGGTGATAGCTGAAAGGACCGGTAACTAGCGCCAGAACACCCTTGGGTAACCGTTGCGCTCTACAAATAAACTTTACATTAACAAGAAGTGCAGGCCCTCCTTCGAAAGGATGCTATTGAGAGGCTGCTGCAACAAAACCAAGTGAGTGGCATCCACTCGGTTTACTTTCTCATCCTCATAAAGGTTGATTCTCTCACACGCACCTGAACCTTTGCATCAGAACATTTTTTCATGACAACTCTACAAGGTGTCCACCCTTTCCCTAAGCAGAATGATTTCATTATGACTCACTACCTCAAGTCGCCCATTTCTGCCTACCCATAAACCCTGCTTATCGACTGTACTTTTGTGTTGTGGTGAGTGGATAACACTACCAGTTCAAAATACTTCTTTTCATGGTCACCACGGCTCCAAGGGTATTCACGAAATGCCTAGCAGTGGTGGCTACGCATTTGCTAAGGATGGGAATTCACTCTTTTCCCTACCTCGACGATTTACTGATTAAAGAGCAGTAGCAAGATGCAGCGTCTAGCATACACTCAAACAGTGGTGGCGCTGCTACACGGCCTGCTCTTCCAACACCAATTTATACAAATGGATTGTATTTAGACCGCAATGACAAAGATCCACCAGAGGGATTGAATTTACAAAGTATAGTAAATCAAAGCCTTTCACTTAACTGCGAACAAGCATTGTCAAATTCAACAAATGTGACTCTCAGAAACGTATTCATTACAATGTTGTACTGTTGGGCTGGTTGTCACTTAGAGTCACTTTAGGCAACCAACTCCAGTAGGCAGCTAGTCAGATGGACCAGCAAGGTCCTCGGAAATAGTTGAGCCGGTGATGCAGTCTTCAGTTAGTTCCAGGCACTTTTATCCTTTGCATGGTTTTCCTATGGAAGTGATCCTGATACAAGGGATGAAGGGTGCTGAAGATGCTCAAAGGATGCTGTGTATGCGATGCAGTCGGCAGGGGTCTTCTTGCAGCTACTCCTCAGTCCACGAAGGGGGTGAGACGGTCCTGGTCACAATGGTGACATCCCTCAAAGTCCTCTCGGTAATGGTAGAAGTCTACTTGCCAATGGGCTACCAATCGCCCAATATCACGGTCACAGCCAAATCCTTCTCTGGGCAATAACTCAGCTTCTGGGTGACCAAGCTGTACTCCGACAACTCTCCCGGGCTCAGTGAACTCTGGTGCAACTTTGAGCATCTGGTCCTGGTCTCTGGTGCTGCATTATGGCGGTTGGCGGTGGCTTTGAAGATTCTGGGCTTCTAACTTGCCCCAGCAGGCTTCTCAGCTGTTGTGGCCCTGTGCTGTGAACAGGAGGCCAGCCAATTGACCCTTAGAGTCTCTTTGCTTTGACTGGGCCCTGGAGATGACTTCTTCTTGAACAGGACACAGCAGGCAAGTCCCTCTTCTTTGCAGGCCACCAGGTTTTGCAGGTGCAATCCACAGAAGTCCAGCCTCTCTTTGCCTGTTCGATGGTGCAGTAGCTCAGTCCTTCTTTATTTTTTTGTTCTTGTCCAGTCGAAGCCTAAGTTCTTGGTACCAGGGATGCCCAATTTATGTTCAGAAAATGCCCTCAGCGTAGGATGCTTTTGGTAGCCAATGGCCTACCAAGTTCCCTTCCTCCTAATATCCACTTCCGGGGAAGTGTGGCATCTGGTTATCCCAGGATGCGCCATTCTGCCCACACCCGACATGGTAGAACCCCTCTCCCGGCATCCAGAGCTCCCTAGACCAACCAGTAGGTGTGGCTTAAAAGGGGCTACATATTTGAAACCAGGTTTCTCCTCTCCTTAGCCTATGGAAATGTACTATTTACTACTTACTACTTTGTTATTTATGTACCGTGGGACTCCCACTACGATGATGGGGAATGATTCAGGCATGTGAATCTATGAAAGATACCAATACTGGATAACTGTAGTTACAGGTAAGTAACTTTTTTCTTGTGTGCATATGGTGTCTTGAGCGCAACCATGACGCAGTCATGCTTGGACTGCTGGGCCATGGTGCTGAATGCTTTGAGGGAGTGGCCCCTAAAGCTGCTTATGGCCTGGCAGTCGACGCCATCGAGCGTGACTCCTCAAAGGTCCTGGTTCCGATCGAGAAAAAGAAAATCACAGTACCGCTCCAGAAGCCCCAAGTCCTCTTTATCTAACTCGAGGTCCTTGGACACTCAAGCAAGAGGAAGAAGAAGAAGTCTAAGCAGACTTCAACTTAACCTCGTCTGTTGAGAATTGACATGACGAGTGAGGAACATAGACGTTCCAGGCACGGTTCTGCGGCTTCGACTCCGCGCCTTCCCCGTTTATGGGAGCCTGAGCGACCCCTGTTCAAGTTAAATAGTTTTACGAGGCCATGCGCAGAGTATTTGAGCGGACCGACCCCTCTGGTGCGCCTTCGGGCTTCTCAGGGTCGGAGGAGGCACCATCAGGTTCTGCGCCGACAGCTCCTGGCACCGCTCTGTTGGGGGTCTCATGGATCAGATCCCGGATCAGCGATGCTCATGCCAATGTAACAAGTGCCCGCCCAAAGTCGATGCTCCCAGCGCTGGTGGCACCAGCCCCATTCTGATTCCTGGTGACTCGAAGTCTGATTAATGTTGGTGGACGTCGACTCCGGCACCGACGGACCCAGTGGCTCTAGGTTGTTACTTATACATTTTGAAGAGGCTTCAGGCATGGGAGAGGAGTGGGAGGGGTCTCTAGACCCCTTAGACCAACAGGCACTCCTGATGAGGATTTGGACTGGTATGAGAAGCTTGAGGAGGCCATTGGTCTGGACACCTCTCCAGATTCTGGTACACTCTCTCTACCTACTGTGGCTATGGAGGAGGGAAGCTTCTTAATCTATGGTGGTAAATAGGGCAGCAGAGGTCATTGGCCTGGAACTGCCCTCGATGCAAGTCAAGACTAATCTTTTAACTGAAGTGCTTTAGCCTGGGGCTTCCTCTTCTGAACCCCTTTTGCCCTTTAATAAGGCATAACGGATGTCCTTCTAGGTTCATGGTCCAAGCCTAGCACAGGGGCTCCTGTGAACAGGATGATAGCACGCCGCCATCGCCCTGCCCCAGTTGATCCAAGTTTCCTCAGCCAACATCCTAACCCTGAGACCTTGGTGGTCCAAGCCTCAACGTCCCATGGTGCGTTCCCTTCCGGCCCACAAAACCGGGAATCCAAGAGGCTGGACTCACTTAGGAAGAAGATGTTTCCTTCCGCCAGCCTGGGGTTGCGGTCGGTGAACACTGCATGCCTTTTGGGCTGTTTCTCACACACCCTTTGGGAAACAGTTGCATAAATGCTGTCGCAGGTCGTGGAGAAGGCCGGCTGTGCTCTCCCAGGCAGTTAAAGGTGGTAGAGGTGCCGCAAAGTTCACCATTAGGTGTGATTTGGATACAACCGATTTGCTGGGTAGAGTGGTCTCGTTGACGGTGGCCTTGCTGCGTCAGGCCTGTCTAAAAACATGTGGCTTCTCGGGGAATGTTCAGACCAATTTCATGGACATGCCCTTCGATGAGACTTGTCTCCTTGGAGTGAAGGCAGACTTGGCACTGGAGCTCTTCAAGGACTGGTGGCCTATGGCCAGGTCTTTGGGCCTCTCACTAACACCTCGTCCCCAGTCTGTTTTTCGCCCCTTTTGTAGCAATGGAAGGGGCTTTCAATTGCTTCAGCCATACCCCAGCCACCTCTTTCCACAGACTTCCCAAGTTGTGCAAGGGCATGGACGCAGTGCATTCCGACTTAGTGGGACTGGTTGCCAGAAGTTGTCTGCCTACCACCCCGTGGCAGTTGCAGACTCTAAGCCTTCCTAATTTGGTTTTGCAAGACCAAGGGTCTCCAGTTGAAGGGAGGGTCCAACATCATCTCCTCTGCTGGCAGTTCATAATATCGGACAAATGGGTTTTGCTGGATCATTCAGGATGGTTACTCCCTGCCTTTTCTATCTTTTCCTCCTCCTTTACCACTGTCTCAAGAATGGCTGGTGAAGAATCATCTTGTTTTGCTCATAGAGGAAGATACAGCTCTCCTGGCCAAGTGGGCTAGAGAGAGGGTTCAGATTTCATACGTGGGCAGTGGTTGTTATTCCCACTACTTTCTGATACCCAAAAAGAACAAAGGTCTTCATCCTATTCTAGACCTTCGGACTGTAAAGCTCTTCCTCAAAAAGGAGAAATTAAAGATGCTCACGTTGGCTCAGGTCTCTTCTGCCCTAGACCAAGGAGACTGGCTGGTACCATTGTAATGTAATGTAAAAGTGTTTTCATATAGCACAAATATCACTCCAAGGAGCATCTTGGCACTGATACGGAAAACCAGAGATGGAAACGGAGCTGGTTTGCTGCTACTGCCAGAAAATGGGCTTTCAGATCAGAGTTTTGCAAAGTATGTCTGATGCACTAAAAATACAGGTTTTGAGAGCCTTCCTAAACACTGACTCAGATGCAATCTGGCGAAGTTGAGGTGGAAGTTTATTCCATGCCTTTGAGCCTATGACTGTGAGTGATTTTCCTCCCTTCGACACCAATCTGAAAGTTGGAATGATCAGCAGATTGGCGTTGAATGATCTTAAGCTACGGGAGGGGGCATAGCGCTTGAAGCCCGTTCTAAGGTATTGGGGGCCTAATGAGTGAAAAGCCCTGAAAGTAATGATAAGGACCTTAAACAGAACACGTTTGTAAATTGTCAGCCAGTGCAAAATATCTAATGCCGCAGAGGCAGATGATCTCCTTGGCCACCTCAGTACCAGCCGAGCAGCTGCTTGCTGGACCATCGGAGCTTGTGCATAACTGCTTTGTTGGTTCCTGCATATAGGCTGTTACAATAGTCCAGCCTTGATGTAATAAGGGCAACAGCAACAGTTTGTCTGGCTGAGTAGGGAAGCAAGTCAAAGAGTTTCTTTAGACTTTTTATAATGTGGAAGCATGTACCAGCAACTGCCAGGGATTGCTGTTTGAAGGATAGGGTGGTATCAAATTGTATTCCTAAATTCCTAGCTGCGTTTATTATATTAGGTGGGGGTGGCATTTTCTGGCCACCAATGTTTAGGCGCGAAAAGGTTTTGTTAGCCAAATGGTAGGATTTCAGTTTTTTCCGAATTGCACCTCAAGTGGTTGTTATTCATCCATTTAAAGGTTGCTGTGAGTCATTTTCGGAGATTTTCTTAGACTTGCGGGATGCGTATTTTTTACTTCCCCATCCTTACGGCCCACAGGCATTAACTGCGGTTCAAGGTAGGCCACAAACACTTTCAGTGTTATCCTTTGGCCTTACCAGCGCCCCTCGGGAGTTCACCAAGTTGATGGCGGTGGCTGCCGCTAATCTGCCCAGGCTAGGGGTTCCAGTCTTCCGACACCTTGACGACTGGCTGTTGAAGGCGTCCTCACCTCAGACTGCTGTTTTCAACCTCCTGACTATGGTGGACCTCCTGCATTCGCTGGGGTTATAAACGTGCTGAAGTCGCACCTGACTCCCTTCTCAGATGCTTCCTTTCATCTGAGCTGTTCTGGACACAGTACAGTTTCAGGCTTATCCAGCCGAGCAGCGAGTCTAGGATGTTCAGATTATGATATCGATGTTTCAGCCTCTATCCTGGATTTTGGTGAGAATAACTCTGAGGCTGCTGGGACTCATGGCCTCCTGCATCCTGTTGGTAAATCATGCCCTATGGCGCATTCATGCTCTGCAATGGGAACTGAAGTTCCAGTGAATGCAGCATCAGGGGAATCTCTCAGACATGGTCCAGATTTCTGAGCCAACTGCAAAGGACCTGCAGTGGTGGCTAACGAACCACAATTGGCATTGTAAGCATTTATTTCCTCTGTCAAGTGGAAGTTGGTGCAAGATTTCTATGGACAACCTGCCGCACTGTGGTACTGCAGCAAGCAGGGCGTTGTGGCGTTGTGGACCCTTTGTCAAGAGACCCTGTGCCTCTGGTCATGGCTGGAACAGCAGGATATATTCCTGGTGGTTCTTCTCTTGGCAGTTTCTCTGAATGCCAGGGCAGACTAACTCAGCCGTCGATGCCTAGCGGATCACAAATGGAGTCTCCAGCCAGGGATGGCGCAAGGTCTCAACAGTGGGGAGAGCCTTGGTTTGATTTTTGAAAAGAATGCGCAATGTCATCAGTTTTGCGCTTTGGAGTTTCCAAAGCAGCTATTGCTCAGCAAAGCTTTTCGTCGCAAGTGGAGGTCAGACCTCCTGTACGCCCTTCCACCCATACCACTTCTGCCTGGAGTTCTCAAGAAGATCAAGATCCACCAGGCCCAAGTCATTCTTGAGGCTCTGGACTGGGCATGGAGAATGTGGTGTCCCGAGCTTCTTTGAATGAGCATCGATCCTCCGATCAGACTGCCCCTTCAAAGGATCATCTGCTGAAACAGCAGGGGAGGGTCCTTCACCAGAATCTGTCAACTCTGCCTACATGCGTGGAGATTGAGAGGTGACCGTTGATATCTTTTGACCTTCCTCCTGCAATCTGTAAGCTTATCTTGGCCAGGCGGCCCGGCACCAAGATGATATACGCCTAACATTGGCAAAAAAATTATAAAGTCTGTTGACCCTCTTTATACCTCTCTTTCTGATATCCTTCTCTTTATTCTTACCTTTACCCAGCAGGGCTTTGCTCTGGGCACTCTCAAGGGTTAGCTTTCTGTTCTGTCCTCTTAGCTGTGGCTGCTAAAGGAAGTTAGCTAAAATGTTAGTTTAGGCAGTGCAGAAACTAAGCATTTCGCTCTGGGTCGTTATCTGTATTAAGATCTGCTCACACTGGCTAAAAAGCAGCCTCCTGAAGGCTTACGAGCCCATTCCACCAGCGGGAAAGCTGCAACCACGGCGTTAGCTTGCGGGGTACCAGTCCTGGACATCAGCCAGGCTGCACCGTTGGCTTCACTGCACATGTTTGCTCAACATTACTGCCTGGACATTCAGGAATGTAGAGATGGGGATTGTGCCTGTTTGGTCCTGCAGGACGTTCTAATCTAGTAATTTGTCCGCAGGCAACCGCCAGGAAGTGTGGCTTGGGTGTCTATTCAGAGGTATGGAATATGCAGCTAGAAGTCTCTATGAGATGAGCAAGTTACTTACCTTTGATAACGGATTGTCTGGTAGAGACAATATCTACCTGCAAATTCCTTAGAGACCCAACCATGCCTCCCTGCTCTGCGTACTCATTTGTAGGGTTAAGGTTGGTCCCTTTTCAGGGCCCTGGTTTTGACGCTCACTAGTCAGTTCCCTTCAAGGCTCTGCGCTACAGGCGTGGAAAACTTGGAAAGTAACTGATATCCGTGCGATTGGGTGGCGTCTATATAGGTGACCACGATGTCACATCTGGCGCCGACGACCCGTGACTCTTGAACAAAAGGATGAATGTCTTTAGAGAAGTCGTGCAGAAAAATACTATTGTTAAACCTCAAAGCAAGATATTGGCTAAGAGTTTGCCAAATAGCATGGAAGCTACGTTCATGGTCCACTGTCCAAGGCAGTGACTTGGGTGTGTCCTTGTAGGTGAGGGCCCATGATGGCTTTGCCAATAGTGAAAATTTGAAATTCAATGGCTGTAGTAGCCAGCCTTTCCTAAAAATGAGCACACCTGTTTTTGGCTGTTTAGAAGTGGGACAGCCAAAATGTTTTTTATGTGCTTTGTGTCCAGTTGTCTCGGTTACGGCGTGTGTGTCCTCGGAGCTTGCTCGATGTTAGAAGGTCCACCTCCAGGCAGCACCAAGTCTGACTGCCTTTATGAGACAGACTGTTAGAGTGGCCAGGTGGGGAAAAGGGTTTAAGGGAGGGAACAGCGGGGAAGGAGACCTGTAAGAAAGAATCAATAAGATTACTCTGTTTGTCAAAATACTCATAACCCCCTAATCCTCACCCAAGGACTAGGAAAGAATCTTCAGCTTTATATATAGTGGAGTGTAACTCTAACCTCAGTATTGCCCCGTAAGAAGGAACAAAGATAACGGTGAATGCACAACGTTTCCGGTGTTTATAGAAAGTATGCAAAAGGAATGAGGAGCATGAATTTCTCCTACCTAGTAGACTTCCACCCCGCTTTATTCTTCCACAGACGTTTTAAAGTTTTTAGCTAAACTGGATGCTCCATATTCAGGTTCTCCTTTGGTATGATGTATTCCCCATTGTTCATTTGAGGTATGCGGGTCCTGCCTCGCAACTTTATACTTTGTTCGTTTAAGTTTAAAAAGGCTTCAAAAATGACCAGGCAACTATTCATATGGGTCCAATGCATTAACAAGTGGTCTGTTTACGAAATTATTCTTCAACATGTCTTTCTTGCAATATCAATGTCCAAGTTCTAAATGAAACAAACTACACTAATTGAAGTCTGATGTTTTGTTCGTTTACACAGGAAAGTTTCCAAAAATTATAACCAGAGTATCTCTCTTACTGCATACTCAAAAATCCGGCACATGCAGAGGAAATCCAGAACACGTTGTTGAACGAGCTCACCGCTCCTTAGCTGCCAGGCCTGTCCCGGGGGCGCCGCCGCGACCCATTATAACACGACTCCTAAATTATCGGGATCGTGACACTGCGCTACGGTTGGCGCATGAGAAGGGCAGCCTAAACTATCAAGGAATGAAGGTGGAGCCCTTCCCTGAATTCACAGTGGCGGTGCAACAGGCGCGCAGGGAATTCCATTCGGTGAAGAAAAAAAAAATTGCTCAACATCCTCTATGCAATGCTGTACCCTGCGCGCCTACGCATTCAGCATAATGGGAAGGCCCGCATCTTCCTGTCACCTAAGGATGCACTTCAGTATCTTCGGCAGTTAGAGCGACGCTCACAGCAACGTGAGCAACTGAGAGACGCTGACTCTGACGGCTGAGTGGCAGACCTTGGAATCGTCTTGCACTGGTTGTCATGCACTTGGCTTGCTTATTGCTGGTTTGCTGTCCACATGTGTTAGATTTGATTACTTATATTGCCCGGAGGGGTACGTTTCAGATGTCGTATACGTTCTTGTTATGTCTGCTCTGATGCCTTGCTCTCTGTTCTTGCTGTCCCTTGGAATGGCTTGATGGCTGAACTGTGATGGGGGGCATGAAGTCCTTTGTTGTAAAGGTAGTGGCAATGGTCACTCGGCTGTGTCTATGGCCGGTGTTAGATGGCCTAACTCGCTTAGTCTCAGTCCACCCTGTTCCTCACGGGGTGCCAGTGGCCTCTGCGCCTCTCTGTATGGGAACTCCCCACAAAGTTGCCTTTTGTTTTGCTTTCCCACACTCATGTGCGCTAGTTGCGCTTTCGCCTGATAGGCGGCCTTATTTGTCTGTTTTGACTGTGGTGAAGTATGTTCTGGGGTTTCTTGCTCTATGTTCTTCCTTGGGATGCCACTGCAGCTCTTCGCTGCTGGAGTGGGTGGGGTGCGTTGTTGGGGTTTGCAATGTTTTGTGTTGCGCATTGTCAAAGCACTGCGGATATGGTGAGGTAAAATTTGGGACTACATATGAGCGCTGTACCAGAACTCTGCGCTTTTCTGCAGGGACATGATTAACTCAGATTTTTTTTTTTTTTTTTTTAAAAACCTTTATTGTTCACAGTGTCATCATCCTATAGCGTACATTCACCATCCAAAGTGTCGAGTCAATTAGACAATAGGTATATGCGTCCAGACAGTATGACACAGCCATTTAGCCGGCAACCCGGGGGTCCGGCGGCGTTATACACGTTGGCCTTATTACAGTCATTAGGTGTGTATTTTGATTAATCGGCAGGTCTATGTTGTTTTTTTTGGTGTTTTGTTGTGGTGTTCCTTATTCGTAGTGTCAGCAACAAAGATGGCGCTATATACCAGCCCGCACCGCGGTCGCCACCCAGGCCCCTTATCTAGAGTTGTGCAGGTCATCGCGGTTAACCTCAAGCGGAAGGGCCTCTGGTCAGCTCAGCGTTAGCGTCATTCTCGCAATGCGGGCCGGAGCGCGACAACAGTGTTTCGGTATAGCTCACTGAGACATAGAAGCTAACGCTTAAGTCCGGCGGATCCAATCTGCAGCTTCGCAATTCGAGTCCATGTGTGGGCCACTCGGCGCGCATCCGACTCCCCAGCGCAACGCCCTTAGAGCTGCTGTTTGTCGGGGTACGTCCAGTATTCAACACAATGTGCCCCTGGCAAGGCCTTTCTGCACGTTCTGGACGTACCCGTCCCTGGTAGAGTACGCATGTCATCGCTGCTCCGCTGCCAGTGAACAGGGTACGCTAATTAGGGTAGCGCTTCGGGGGCGCCGGACGGCACATCCATCGTCTGCTATCTGTGATTAGGTAGAAATCCAGTCAGGGAACGTGACCAGTTAACAAACTGTTCCCTACGCATATGCGGCGATAGGGGGAGTAGGGGTTAGGGTCATAAATTCAGGCGGGATCAAGGGGGAGAGGGGGGGGGAGTGGAGATCATCCTGCGTGTGAGCGGGGGGGCCAGCAGTTATTGGGTGGGGCACAGCGGGTCTGCGCGGTGCACGCGGGAAGCAGCGGCCGGGGGGAGGAGGGGAGGGGCCCCCCAGGTAGATTGGGATCTCGAAGCGCCAACGTCCACACTTATGGTCTTGGCGCGCAGGGTGCTCCGCTGCGGTGAAGGGGGAATGGCAGGGTGGGGCGAAGTGGTCGTGTCTTCTCGTCTGGGTCCTCAGCCATGCATTATGCGCACTGCTACAGAGCTTGGCAGCAGCGTTCACTGGGTGCGCGCGATATCTGTACAGTGATAGATCCCTGGCGGCTGGCCCATTTGGGGCGGGAGTAGGGGCCACCAGAGGCGAACGGGGGGCGGGAGCAAGCTCCGTCGCAGTTGTAGCGCTGTCGCTGCCAATCAGCAAGAGATCGGGGACATGATTAACTCTGATGACATGACGATCTCTTGGCTTAGCTGGAATGTGAGGGGCCTTAATCATCCGCGGAAGGTCCACCAGGTGCTTTCCTACCTAGACCGTCACCGCATTCAAATTGCTCTCCTCCAGGAGACGCATCTCACCAAGCAGGCGGTGTCTACTACTGCCACCAGATGGGCCGGGGTGCGACTGGCCGCCTCCTACTCCTCTTATGCCCGGGGGGTTATGATTCTGGTCAAGAAGGGCACTCCTTTTATACCGCTATCAGTGATGAAGATGATGGGGGGCACTATATCGTAGTGCAGGGAACACTGTATGGTAGAGCTCTAGTGATCGTTAATGTGTATTGTCCAAATATCGACAATCCCGCCTTCTATGAGGATCTATGGCGCAAATTGTATAACTTGCCTCCATGTACTGTTATCTGTGGGGGCGATTTCAATGTGGCCTTGGACCCCGATATGGATAGGGTGTCTACTGTGGATCGGCCTCCTAAGCGGGCGGCTACAGCTCTGCGGGATGGTATGTTGACACTGGGGCTAGTGGATGTCTGGCGTTTACGTCACCCGTGCGCCAGAGAAGGTACCTGTCTTATGTCGTATGCTCGCTCTGCTTGGTCCCGTATAGATTTTTGGTTGCTGACCCGGGACGCAAATGATTGGACTGTGCAGGTGGAGCATTTTCCCAGGACACTTTCTGATCATTCCCCTGTGCACATCGCCTGGCCTTGCCCGCTTGCACTCGCCCTCCCTTCCAGTGGCGGCTTCAGCCCTCCGCCTTGCTGGACTTGGTGTTCTGCGAAGGTGTTTGGGGGGGCGATCACTGATTACTTCGAGCGGAATACTGGCTCGGTGGAGGCAGTGGGGACACTATGGGAAGCCTTTAAGGTGACCATACGTGGGGTCTGTATCGGCCTCCAGGCAGGGGTTCTTCGATTGCTATGGGATACAATGTCTGCGCTGGAGCATGAGCTACGGGGTTTGGAGCGCACACCCGACCCGTCTGTGTTAGCCCTTATTAATGACAAAGTTGCAGAATATAACGAGGTGGCAGACCGTGAGGTGTGCCACATGTCGCGGAGAAGCAGGGCCAGATATTATGGGGAGGGTGGTCGGCCAGGCATAGCCCTTGCGGCCCGGCTTCTGGAGCCTCGAGGCGGTGGGTGTATGGTTAGCTCGATAACTGTTGATGGCGTGACGCATCATGATACTTCCCATATTTTGCAAGCGTTTGCTGGCTTTTATGAGGATATGTACGCGCATCGCTCAGTTGCGCCTGAAGCTGAGCTGCAGCAATATTTGGATGATATCGTGTCGGTATGGCTTTCCCGGGGGCAGCAGGAATTTTTAATGCACCCTATCACCCTTGGATAAATACGGGATGCGATTGTTGCTCTCCCTAATGGGAAATCTGCTGGCTCTGATGGACTCCCAGCGGAGTTTTATAAAACTTATATTGACATTCTTGCTCCATGCCTGCTCCAGGTCTATGAGGAGGCTTACGAAACTCAATGCCTACCTCCGACATTACGAGAAGCGCTGGTGGTCACTCTTCTTAAGCCGGGCAAACCATCTGATAGCTGCGACTCTTACCGACCGCTGTCTTAACACAGATGTTAAAATATTGGCTAAAGTCCTGGCGGTCAGACTGCGGCTGTTGCTACCAGTCATGGTTCTGCCGTATCAGTCTGGCTTTGTTCCGACCCACTCCACCTCTCATAATCTTAGGACGCTCTTCGTGGTTATGCATGTCTTGGAACCTACGTTGCCTGCGGTGGCAGTGCTTCTTGACGCGTCTAAGGCATTTGATTCCATCTCCTGGTTCTACATGCTTGCGATTTTACATCGGATGGGGGTACCCTTTGTCTTCACTAACTGGATAAAGTTGCTTTATACCTGCCCGACAGCGCGCGTGAGAGTTAATGGTAACCTATCTCAGCCCTTTCCTATACAACGTGGTACGCGACAGGGATGCCCGCTCTCCCCGTTGCTGTTTACGCTCATACTTGAACCCTTGACTTGTATTTTGAGGCAGCGCTACTCTCGGGCGGCGCTGCGGTTCCTCCAGCGCCCTCTGGCTGTCTCCATGTATGCAGATGATATGGTGCTGTCTGTGCGTGAGCCTGCTCTCTATCTGCCTCTGCTTCTTCGGGAGTATGTCCGCTTTGAGTGGTGTTTAGGGCTCGGTATAAATTGGTCTAAATCCATCATACTGCCCCTAACGGATTGTACGTCTCCTATTGACTTAGATTTTCCATTGGTATGGGGCACAGATGCCGTGAAATATTTGGGTGTGTGGTTGCA
The DNA here is from genome assembly GCF_964204655.1 of Triturus cristatus. NCBI lineage: Eukaryota > Metazoa > Chordata > Amphibia > Caudata > Salamandridae > Triturus > Triturus cristatus. The sequence goes on along the minus strand of NC_140583.1, from coordinate 487,412,746 downwards.
CCGTGATTCCCAGGAGGTGGTGCGAGCCAACTATGGAGCGGCTATCACGCGTCTTGAGGAGCCGGTTGCCCACTGGGTTAAGTTGCCCCTGTCCTTCGCTGATCGTCTAGCATTAATAAAAATGGTCATTCTTCCCCGTTTTTGGTATCTATTTATGAATGTGCCGGTACATCCGTCGCAACATTTTTTTAGCTCCCTTCGCTCATTATTAATTACACTAGTGTGGGGGGCAAGAAACCTCGTCTCAAGTGGGAAAAACTTGTGCTCCCTTATGAACTGGGGGGTTTTGCGGCACCGGATTTTCAGTTATACTATTTGTGTGCACAAGTCCACTTTGCGTATTATTGGCAGCATGACCCTGCTTATATTCCCCATGTGGCGGTAGAGGCTGGGGCGGTACACCCTATACCACTGAAGGCCATGATTGTCAATACGCATTCAGTGTTTGAAAAGGGGGAGTTTGACACTGCTCAGACCACGGTTAAGGCTTGGCAGGAGTTAGGCAGGCGAGCGCGGAAGTTACCACTTTATGCGCCGGATATGCCCCTGCTTCATCACACATGTCTCTCGGTTACCACGGAGGTGGGAGCTCTGTGGATCCTTAAAGACATGAACTTGGGGACCATGAAAGACGTATACCCCGGGGGCCAATTTATCGCTTCAGCATCCCTGGCGCTGATGGTTCTCTCCCTGCTATGCACCTCTTCACCTACACAAGATTGCGGTCGGCCATGCGTGGGCTATACCCGCAGTTTCCTGCTGAGCCGCCTACGCAGGAGGCACTGCAATTGTTATATACTACTCCCTCCAGAGTGAAACTGGTCACTAGGCTTTATCGGGTATCACAGCGTGAAGCTGCTATCTCTGATGTAGTGGCCCTGCATAAATGGAATTCTGTTTTGCCGCGCACTTTGACTAAGGATGAGTGGGTGAGTTGTTGCCGCCTCACGGGGCGCTTAACATCGAATGGGAATCTGCGAATGGTTCTCTTTAAATATACCCATCAGATGTATTATACACCTGCCCAGTTGTACAAATATGGTCTGCGGGACTCTGCTGCCTGTAAACGCTGTGGGGCTCCCGATGCTGATTTCTATCACCTAGCATGGGTCTGTCCCAAGGTCCTTTCATATTGGGAAGATGTTATAACGATTATGCGCCTAATGGTTGAGCCTCCTTTGGAATGTGCCCCATAGTTATGTCTCCTCGGCCTTATTGCTGATGTCAAGGTCTCCTGTAGGCGTTTTGTGGCTATTACGCTGCTGGTGGCCAAGCGGAGGGTCTCTATGTGTTGGGAAAGCAGGTTGGCCCCTACTCCCAAGCTGTGGCTGCAGGATTTGACATATTGTAGAGATCAATTAGTATGTTATGCTGAAGAACTGCCTGCCCCATCACGGCCACGGGACATTTGGTCACCCCTCACGTATTACTTACTGTCAGTGCCCACCATTTAGTCTCCTGCTCTGCTGGATGTCATGATGGACTGCATTGTTATTTGACTGTGATGCCCTGTGCCCCTTCCTGGTGCTCCTCCCCCTTCTGGTCAGCCAGCTATGTCCCTCTCTGATTGTCCATGTCCTCCTGATCTGCTCCCCATGGAATTTTGTTGGTCTTATTTGTGCAATGTATATCATTGTAATGGTTGTAAGTTTTTCTTTATTGAGAAATGCCAATAAATAATAAAAAAATAAAAAAATGTTCTTCCTGGAGAGAGATTAGAGTTTTGTCTAGTGGAAGGGTTTACTCCTGTAAAGTTAGCGCAGAGGGTTAATGTGCCTGCTGCAAAGAACATGTACTGTGCAGATCACAAAGTGCACATAATGTTAACGAGGTGAGTGGGTTATTGCTTTTGTCAGAGAGATCCTTTTGTTACTTGCAGTTTATAAGTGAAAATCCTAACATAGAACAGTGAGCTATTAAACTATACTGCCTACTAGTATGGTTGTCATGTGACTTTTACACCTTGTAGTCCTTTGTCTTTTGTAACATTTCCTATACAGTGACTTAACCACGTATAAATGATTGTTTCAGTGTAGTGTGTGTGATGTAAAGTGCTCTGACACCGCACACTGTTATGAGTGGCACTGTAAATCAAATTAAATGCATCTGAGAAAGAGTGTGGTTATGGACACTTGAGGGGCACTGTTAAAGGGTGGTAGTGATGGAATCCATGGCAGAGGTGGTCATTGGAGGGCATCAACAAACATTGTTCCACAGGGAGCCACCAGCGCTAAAGCCAGCCCTAGCTTTGAGGCCAGTCCGCCTAACCCATTGGTATCTCCATTGGCCTTATTTCAGCAGTAGTAGCTGCAACTCATCAGGGATCGGCAATGCAGGGTTTGAACGCACACCAAACTAAAGTTGCAAACTTTACAATATCTCTGCTTTATGCACCAGCAGTTTTAACATGTGCTACCTGCTCTGGGGCCACTGGAATTATGCAGCAGTGTTGACTAAATTATTCAGCAAAAAAAAAAAGGCTGCAGCATAATGCAATATATTTTCTTATACTGTATTATTTTGACATTTTTACACATGTTAAGTCTCTGCAAAGATTCTGCCTCATTAATACCAGTGTAACATACAAATGCAGCAGTGAGAAAGGTGATCAGTCCACCTTTGCAAAGGGCCGTCCACGTTGCAGCAACTCAAGTTACGTTTTTAGGTAACATTTTATCGATTTGGGCTACAAAAATGATTAGTTAAAACTGTAAGATTTTGCCCTGGATGATGTATCATATGGCAAATATGGCAGAGCCATATTCATATAGAAAACACTTGAAAACTAGGATATTTTGCCATACATGTTTGAACTGCTCTTGTGGAAGAAGGGAGGAGAAGTGCTAATGACAGAAACTGCATGGCTCGGAGAAAAATGGCTTGTGCTTCCACTAGTAAGAGCATTTGGGACATTCTGCAAATGGAAACATATCCCACTTTGTGAATGTATTTAAATGCCAATAACTCATATTAAACCTTATATAATCAAGTGTATCCATTGGTTGAATTAAATAACACAATAAGCTGTAACTGGTCAGTACAATGCCAAACAAATTTGAAAAATTGGGATGTTTTGCACATTATGGCCACACCTGTGACTCCGCCCACTGATCCAATTCTGGGTTATACCCGCCCTCGGAGTCTCCTCCCACAGTTCCCTTACTTTTTTTCTCCCACTTCGACCACTGCTATTAGGCAATTCACCTTTTTTTATTTTTTTATTTCTTTATTAGTTTGTTCCTCCAAATCTGCATATCACATTCATATTCAAATACAGATACATGTCACTTTTACCTCAGCCGAGGCAGTGCAACAGCACAACAATGAACTCAGGAATTTAGACCTATATTCAGTCCCATGGAGGTTTTCCAAGCTATCATGGTTTACTTTTTTTTTCGTGTCATAATATCTCAACTTTAACTAAAACTACCCCTAACCCTCCTCCCATCCCCACTGACCCACCCCCCCCAACTGCCACCCTCTCCACCCCCCTCCTCCCCCTGCCGGGTCTGTATAAGTTGAGGTCCATGCATCAATGCTCGTTCTGGGTCTCCACATGTTTCCCCTCCTGGCTTGGGGCCAGCCCCCTGATGGAAGTTGTCCCCTCTCATGACACCTGTGTGGATTGTGAGGCCTGTCCCGTTATTTCCTGAACCATCACTCCCCACGCCAGCAATACCTCAGGTAGTTTGTCACCCCTTCTGTTACTACACATATGCCCCTCTTCGGCCAGAGCCCACTCCCTCAAGTCTGTTTTCCATTTCGCCACCAATGGCCCTTGCTGGGTTAACCAGTGGATCGCAATGCGCCGTCTAGCTATAACAAGTCCCAGAACCAGAAATCGCCTACTTGTTTTATGTTCAGGATCACGGGGAAGGCAATTCACCTCTTATCGTCCGGATAGAGCTGATGAGACCACGTGTCTTGAGTGGTTCCAGGGAATTCCTTCATCTGGGTCTGCTCGGGAACAAAGTCCGATCGGGCAGTGCACTCGGAGACAACAGGAGTTCCCCGGCCCTTGACTGCTGTATCTTTGTCTGGCTGGGTTCTCTATCGGTCTATTCTGGGTTTTGTCACCATATGTGAAAGCATGGTTTATCTGGAAAGAAATCAAAAGTCACTACACAGTCATGAAAATAATAAAGAGCAAAGTTTATTGCCCTGTCTGCAGCGGTCTGCCCATTGTTTAATGTCACCAGATTTAAATAGCGCTTTTTAGGGCTCGCCCCTAGTGATGCAGTGCGCAGCACTGCTCCCGCAGGCAAGAGCCCTTTTGTGGAGGGTTCCAAAACGGACCCTGGAATCGCACACACTCGTGCGTGTGCGATTCCTTTTGGTCCATGGGATGGGCGTTTGCGGTCGTCTTTTTTTAGAAAGACAGCACGCAATAGGCCAAAGGCGGTCGCGTTGCTCCGCCCAGGGCCTATTGGTGTCTGTTACCCGCACACCGACATCTGTTTTCAATTATCGTGCCCAGACACGGGAGCAATAATTGCAAACAGATCGCTCACTGTGGCGCGCGCACCACTCTCTGGCTTGTTTTTCTTGTAGTTTTACATAGCGCAAACTCAACCCTATGATTTCGAAGCGCTTTACATGATCACGTTATATTTCAAAATGTCACCTTTTTTAAGGCACGGGTAGATTAAGTGATTTGCCCAGAATCACAGGATGTTGAGTGGACAGCGACGCCAAGACTCGAGCATGTTTTCCCAGTTCCATATTCCGCAGTTCAGGCCGTAAGGCCACAGCCTCTCCATAGTTCATAGTTTGCAACTTTCCAAAGCTTGCGATGAAGGTCGCTTTTGGCAGGAATAAATGCATTGGTATCCGTTTCTATTGCAGCCTAGTCCACAAAAGTACCATGAGTCCCAGGAGGAAGCGCTTTAAAAACGCCTGAGCTATGGTTACGCGTTCCATTGGACACCTGTGTGAATTTGGGAGGAACAGGCAATATTATGTAGAAGAGGAATTGTAAAGGGGACGATTGTTAAAGCCATAACCGATTCAGTCATAACCAGACCAATTGGCTTTGGCAGTGCCTGGTATTTCTTAACTTGTATAGCGCCAACTCGTCGGGTTTCTGTGCGCTGTATCTAATATCCTTTTGCGCAGGATGTCGTTGCATGTGTTGAGTGGGAATAGCAGGGTATAGAGTACTTTATAATTACATAATTAGTCACAATACTTTCAGAGTAGAGTAGATCACAATATATTGAATGTATGCAAACACAATAACCGCATAAATAGGACCGAGATATAAAATGCAAATAGAGAGGAGATTAGAGATGCGCGAACCAACATTTTGACATGGAGAGACGAGGGTCGTTTTGGCTTTGAGTCCAAGCACGAGCCGAGCCTTGAACATATTTGACATGTCAATCATGCAACAACGATTTCAAAAGAGTGGATTTCTTTAACACGCGAAAGTGTTTCACCGTAGTGCATCGGATTGATTAAGAGCTATTTATTACAATTGAGAATTTTTAGACATGAAATGACTAGCATTCATGCCCCCACCCTGTTGGTGATGCGATTAATAAACTTTAAAGGCAAAGCAGCGGTCATGTGTGCCCCATATGTGGCTTAGATTCTTGTTATAGATGGAACAACATTATAGGTTAATAAATCCCACATGAAAGGTTTGTGTACAGTGCGCTTCATGAACTCACGTATTTTACGGTACTCTCATATTAATTAATAAATAAATAACGAGGCTTGGTACGGTAAAATTAAGTATTTGCTTAGGATCACACAATTTAGTTAAGCAGGGCAGCCGACATTGATTCCAGTTTCACAGTGTGCAATTCAGCAGCTGGTTGGGCATCTCTGAAAACAAAGGTCCATGCAATGGCAAAAAAAAATTATATTGGAGCTTTCTGTCCTAAAAGTAACTCCATTCCAGTGCAAGTTAGTGGGGAAAACTCCTTTTATTTTTCTAGATGTACCTCTTTGGGGCTCCTCAAATGGTGGTCTGTATGCAACAGCCATGCTGTCACCTATAGGTGGCAAGGTAAGCCCCCCCCCCCCCGCGCCCCCCCCCCACCCGCTTAATACCTCATAGTCAACCACTATCTAAACCTGTTGAGCGGGGCCTAGGGTTGTAAAGTGACTTACAGTCTCACTGCACAAACATGCTTGTCGCCATGCTAATATAGAATGGGCTTGACAGCCACCCGCCTCGCAACACTTGGACGCAGAATAAATCCCTATGAGTGAAGTGTGTTGTGCTTGAATCCTTTGTCCGTCTTTTCTGTTAATGTTGTCGTAACTCCCTCCCTTCTATCCTGTTATACTGTCACCTTTCACATTTCGGTTGTTACTGGTGACACACTGCTAACCTCGACAGTCAAGTTGCATCATCCGTGCTCAGTTGGCGGTGCATTGTAATGTAATTGTAAATATATGGCGCTTACTAGCCCTGACGAGGTGTCTAAGCGCTTTTTCGGCGAGTAGCACAGTACTCCGAAACCCATAAAGGATTGAAATGTGAAAGTAATTGGAGTGATGAATATGTTAGTCCAAGTGTAGGCAAGAGCTTAAATCTGTGCATGATAATGGCAGTGTGGTGCTTGTGCAAGCCTTTCAAGGGGTGCTGCAGGGGGTGGCATCCCTAAATCCTTGAGTGATGGGGAGGTGTGTTTAGTCTGCTAAGGCTGAGCCTAATCTGTATGACTGGGCCTCAAGGGGACTGCTCGTTTGTGTGTCTCCAGAGGGGGTGACATCATATATTTGATGTTCACATGTTCTAAAGGAAGCCACTGAGAGAGAAGTTTGAGCTATTGGTGTTGCATTATTTAGCAATGCCAATAGCTCAAACTTAAATAATGCGAGACCTATTGCATTGCAAATGCTTGTTTTACATGAGTTTGTGTATTACGATAAATTGAAGGACTGACTCATCTTCTACGTCCGTCTGCAACGTCACTTTTATCAGAGATTTGAAAGCACCACTTGCACAATTGAATGTCTTGGCAGGACATGTATTGCTTACAACTAATTATTTTGCTTAGCTTTCAAGGTCCACGGCTCTAATCATACATCGGTCAGACAAGGCAGCCTTTCCGTGCCCTCCCTTCACTCTTTAGTCAAATGTTTCTCTCAAGCAAGCACAACCCACACTCTGCAGCTGTATTATCTCGGTTTGCAAGGAAGAGTGGAACTTACAATCTTTCTTGTCGACAAACTTTTTATTTAAACAAGCATATTACACACAAACACTTTATCTGGATCTAAAATGGAAGATCATTTCAAAATGGTTGAACTTGGATCACATTTGTTATGCTTTGTCAGTTCAGCTTCCCATTGTCTAGAAGGAGTCTGTTCCAGGCAGGTAAGACCTGGAACATGAGGAAGAAGCTCTATTTGGCCTGAAGGACCAACCTCAGTTCATAAAGTTGCAATCTGCTAGACGGCCAATCCAGGGTGACGTCTGCAAGGTGCTGAGAGAATGCATCATTCTAGAACGTCTTGGTGCAAGACTGAAGTGCATGCAAAGATAAAGGCTACTGGGTAGTTTCCAATTTACTGAGAGCCACAAAGACCCTCAACATAGACCTGGTAGGAGGTTATTGATACTGCAGTGCTAACGTAGATTTCCTTTTGTAGTTGGCCTACTATATCCCTTTGGCTTGGCATCTTGGGGTGACGAAAACCCTTAACCTGGTAGTGAGCCACTATTGTTGGCTCCAGATGGGAACCTGAGTGAACTAGTTTGGTTGTGCCTGTATGACCTGTCAGGCACTGGCATGTCAAGAGGACAGCACAGGCCCACCCCCCTTTGTTCAATGATGAGTGGTGGGTGTTCATTTCAGAAAATCCTTATTAACATTGTGATACTCCTACTCACATTTTCAGGCAACAGGTTTGTTCTGCTATTTGCGGATCAATCTACTAGTTTCATTTGAAAGTTGCTCTGAGGATGATGACTGCACCAGAAATAGTTGTGGCCTTTCAGAATAGGGTTCCCCAAGAATAGGGGAGGCCATTGAGAAGGCAATTACATAGGCTCTCGACCTCATTGCACCTCTGTCAGGCGTCAAGTTTAAGCCTATGGTATCACCCTGGTTTACTGAATCACTAAAAGCTCCAAAAAAAAAATATCCAGTAGGAAAGCCGAATGCAAATGGAGGAAAACCAAAAGCATCTAAGATAGACGAGCGTACAAATTCATCCACTGAGGTTACTTAGACAATATTAAGTTAGCCAAAAAATCGTATTTCATTAATAGAATCGATATAGCTGCAAACTCTAACAAGGAGCTTTATAAAATACTAAAGGAATATACTAATCCTCCCCCTGTCAGTCCAGTAACCCTTCTTCACAAGCATGGGTAGACATGTTGTCCACCTTCTTTGAGGAAAGATCAATACCATTCACAGCACCTTTCCTCATCACAGTATTAAACTTTTTCATAGCGAACCCGATACCAATCCTGAATTTACTACACTTCTTCTAGAAGAGTTTACCAAACTCACCCAAGACAAAGTCAGAACCGCCCTTTCTAAGATCAAGTCAGGTTCTCTAGAAGACCTGGTCTCACCCCACATCCTGTTTACCATTGCCCCCTATTTCCTCAAGAACCTTTTAAATGCAAAGCAGCCAGGTTCAGCCAAGATGGCGGCTGAGTGAAAGACCTCGGGAGCTCACCTCCACATCACTCCATCCCTCAGATTAGCGCAGATGTCGAGCGCTACTTAGAATGCACCCTGGTCCTGAAAACTGATCTCGCCGGCGTGTAGGAGATCGGGGGATGTTTGAGAGACACGACGCGGAAAAACTGAGGGAAGAAACTGTTGTTCGCGCTGGGAAGCGCTAGCCCGGTTTTTGCTGGCACCAGTCTCCGGCTGGGGTAATTTCGACAGGTGCCGGCTGGAGTTGCTTAGCAACACAGACGCCGGATTCACGGAAGTGCTTCGCGGGAAGACAATGGCGATGGCAGCGCGAGGAGCAAGAAGCAAGTCGTGCTCAACAACTGAGGGAAATACTTCTTCAACACAGTGCGAACCAGACACGAAATCGGACTTTGAAGTAAAGAAGTCCGGCCTCGTTACGGGTAAGAAGAGTACAATTAATAATGGGAAAAATGCTAAACCCCTCGCCCAAGGTAGTCTACCTGCTAGAGGATCGGAAAAGAAACAGACTGATTACGAGTCTGTCAGGGGCCGGGTTGTGGAGCGCCGGTTTTACCTTCACCTGACCCACTCACCGCTGTTTCCCCCTTGCAGTCACCAGACCCGAACCCTGTTTGGACCGCATCATCGGATTCCCCCTCTTCCGGGTCCTGGCCCTTTCAGGAAGAGACTGTCGGCTACTGGCCCCGCCCCTGGGGGTGGAACCACACCGCATCATCAGGCGTAAAAAGCCCTGCGGCCAATGAAGAGGCCAGCGACATCGGGAAGGAGGAAGGAGCCAGGAGAGACGACGAACGGAGCCGCGGAGAGGAATCAAAGGATCCCCTGGTCTCGAGGATATCGGAGGACGCGGTTGCAGAGAAGCCTGGAGGCCATCGTCCCCGTGAAGCACCCTGCCACGGTCCCGGAGGAACGTGGCTTGAGCAGGTACGGCAGCGTTTGTTGGGTACCGGGAGGCGGGTCGGGCCAAGAGCCGAGGGAGGAGTGGGGCTGCCAGGTGGGGAGTCCTAGCATCTACGCACTCCCAGATCCCTAAACCCTCCTTAGGTGGCGGAACCCCTCCCTACACGACCTCCACATAGAGACCCAGTTGACATCCCTCACACACTTTCCCTCAGCGGCAAAGACACCAAGCATCCTAATTGGTCTCCTTTCTTTTTCTTTTGTTTTCAATCTGGTGATACCGCTGACCACCTTCTACCAGGACGGGGGAGACAAGACGACGTACTTCAAAGAGGGAGAACATATCCCCCTGGAGGAATGAGCAAAAGACTCTCCCCCGTTGCTTTATCTTTGGTTTTCCTTGTAACTCAATAACAATATAAGATTCCCCATTAAACGTCAAGAACCATATCAAGCCTGTGTCGCGCTATTTCTGCCCACTCTGACAAGTGGTGGAGAATGCAGGCACGATAACCTCCCGCAGACGGCCTTTACCATGGAAAATCTCATACAGCATATCGTAGAGGGGCAGAAGAAGCTCGAATGGGCGGTAGAGCGGCAGCTATCCACCGCCCAGGCGGATCGGGACACCTTCAGGAACCTCATGAAGGCACAGTTAGAGACTCTTATCAAGGTTGTTGAAGAACCAGCCGCCACCCCCGCAGGCCAGAGACTACACCGGGGTATCCCCGCTCTACCTACGGTGTCCTTACAAAAATACACAGTGTACGAAGATCCCGACGCCTTTCTCTTAAATTTCGAAAGAGTGGCCAGGGCATCTGGCTGGCTCGTAGGGAAATGGCCTTTTTATTTGGCACCCCTCCTGACGGACGAAGCACAAGCAGCGTATCAAGTCGCTAACGCTGGGGGTGTCACGCCATATGAAGAGATCAAGGCCATAATCCTAGATCATTTGGGTATGGACTCAGAAGCCTATCGACTGCGTTTTAGAAAGGAAAAAGGAGCCCCGGGCGATACACCCAAGACCCTGTACTATAAACTTAAACTGGCGGCCGAAAAATGGCTAAAACCCACAGACCACTCCAAAGAAGAACTTATGAACACCATCATCCTTGAACAGTTTTTGGAAGCACTACCCTTTAGTACGCAACGATGGTTGCGACAGCATGCCAACCTAACCGTGGAACAAGCAGTAGACATGGCTACTTCCTACTCCCGTGCTCAACCCCGGCCCCCTTCCTGGGAGCCGGAAAAACCCTCCAGAGGTCCACCTGCCCCGAGGAAGGCTCTCCGACCCATCAAAGAACCAGAGCGGGCGCGCCTGGGTCTTTTAGAGCCACCCATAAACCGTGGACCCCAATGTTTTGAGTGCGGGGAGTGGGGACACATCGCCCGTGCTTGTCCTCGGAAAAAGACCGAGGAACCTATGGACGTCAGTTATCTCCCCCGCAGTCTCATGTATACTGCAGAAATGGGGTCCTGCTTTCACGTAAGTCTAGTGGTTAATGGAATAAGAGTACAGGCCCTCTTAGACTCAGGGTGTTGACAGTCCGTGATACGGGAGTCATTGATAAGGCCCGATCAAGTGATCTCTAACAAAACCGTACTCATTCCGTGTGTACACAGAGATGTGCGATCCTATCCTGTCGCCCGGGTCACTTTGGAAACCACAAAAGGGTTTCATGCTCCCGGTGTTAGTAGGGGTGTTAGATACCCTGCCTGAAGAGGTTATTTTAGGAGTCGACAGCCCAGACTTCTTGTCCTTGTTTATGCACACCCTAAAAAACCAGAACCCTAGGGATCCTAAGGGAAAAGAGAAAACGGCGTTTTTGACAGAGGAACCATGGCTAACCGACAGACTTCCGTTGGGCCCAGCATAATGATGCTTCTCTTACACACGCCTGGGAAGAAGCCCGAACACCCCCAAAGGACCAACCACGGTCGTATCCTTACTTCCTTATATCCCATGAGTTATTATACCGGTTGGCGGGACCCCATGACAAACCCCAATTACTGGTTCCCCGCGAATTCAGAGAGCAACTGTTGTTTTTTGCTCATTCCCATTTATTGGCGGGCCATGTAGGAGCAGAGAAGACCACCCAGGGACTGCTACGACACTTTTATTGGCCCGGAATATACGCCCAGACCAAACAATACTGTAGGGAATGTCCGATTTGTCAAAGGAAGAACCCCTACATTCCCCCCCAGTTCCCTTACAACCACTACCTATAATAGGGAAACCCTTTGAGCGGGTGGGTCTAGACATCATCGGACCACTGCCTCGGTCAACAAAAGGGTTCCAGTATGTTTTGGTCTTAGTGGACTATTGCACCAGATTCCCAGAAGCTTTTTCCCTCAGAGCCCCCACGACTTCCAACATAGCAGATAAGTTACTCGAATACTTCTCTCGGGTTAGGTTTCCGCGCCAAATACTAACGGATCAAGGAACCCCTTTTGTTTCGAAGCTCATGTCTCAGGTCTGTGGGATGTTGGACGTGAAACACATTAAAACTTCAGTGTACCATCCCCAGACCGATGGCCTGGTAGAACGATACAATGGAACCTTGAAATTGACCCTGAAGAAGATGTTGAGCGGCGAGGGCAAGATGTGGGGCCGGCTCCTTCCCCTAGCCCTCTTTGTCATACGTGGGCAGGTACAGAGCAGTCTCGGTTGTTCCTCCTTTGAATTATTGTATGGTCGGCAACCGAGAACCCTGTTAGAGATGACAAGAGAGACCTGGGAAAAGGACAACCATGATACCAATAGTTTGCTCGAATACGCCCAATATCTACGCTCCAGGATCGGGAAACTCCGAGACTTCGCCCATGCCAATCTAGAGAGAAAGCAACTCCTTCAGAAACAGGCGTACGATAAGGGAAAAAAGTGGAGAACCCTGAGTGTGGGTGATTGGGTTCTAGTTCGGTTGCCCTCTTCCCTCTCCAAGGGAAAAAACGAATGGAAGGGTCCCTTTAAGGTCGCAGAAACCGTTGGGAAGGCCACCTATAGGCTCCGACTAGGCCCTAATAAGACCCAGCTATACCATATTAACCTCTTGAAGAAGTGGTTGGGACCCCCTCCCTTAAACAACCATCTAGTGACATCTCCGGTTATACCCGAATGTTCTCTAGAACACCTGGTGGTTAACCCAGAATTAACAGCAGACCAACAAAACGAGTTGTTAGATGTGACCATAGGGTTTAGGTCCCTCTTCTATGACCTACCAGGAAAATCCCGAGTAATAGAACATTGTATAACAACAGAGGAGGGGAAGGTGGTAAAACAAAAACCATATCGCATTCCGGCATCCAGACGGAGAGCAGTCACTGAAGAGGTCCACAAAATGCTGCAAATGGGGGTCATCCGACCCTCACGAAGTGAGTGGTCTTCGCCCATTGTATTGGTACCAAAGCCCGATGGTTCAATCCGATTTTGTATAGACTTTCGTGGGATAAATGCTATCTCCAAGCTAGACGCCTACCCTCTTCTTCGAGTAGACGAGCTGGTCGAGAGGCTTGGCGAAGCCCATTATATCACCACATTAGACCTAACAAAAGGCTATTGGCAGGTGCCCCTAAGGCAAATAGATCAAGAGAAGACCGCGTTCTCTACTCCCGAGGGCCTGTTTGAGTTCACGGTCCTTCCCTTTGGCCTAAACGGGGCCCCGGCGACCTTTCAGAGACTGATGAATAAACTCCTGTATCCCCATCAACAATATTCCGCAGCGTATCTGGATGACATTATCATATACAGCACCACTTGGAAAGACCACCTGAGACATTGTCACCAGATACTGCAAGCGCTAAATGAGGCCGGACTACACATCAACGCAAAAAAATCACGCGTGGGGTTCAACAAAGTTAAATATCTGGGGTACGTGCTCGGGAACGGGTGTCTCGAACCTCAGGATGAAAAAATAAAAGCCATAACCGAAACTCCCTTACCCTCCACAAAACGTGAAATCAGGGCCTTTTTAGGCCTCACTGGCTATTACCGTCGATTTATTCCCCAGTACTCTGGCATTTCCGCCCCCCTGACCAATTTGTTACAAAAAGGGGTCCCCGGCAGGGCCTTACGAATCCCATCTCCTGCTGTTCTTGCTGCATTCCACACTCTGAAAAAAGCTATCACTAGCCACCCCGTACTGGTTTCCCCCGACCATTCTCGTCCTTTCATCCTCCAGACGGACGCCTCCGATGTGGGTATAGGAGCCGTCCTCTCCCAGACCACGTTGGACGGTACTGAACGTCAGGTCCTTTACGTCAGTCGGAAACTGTTTCACCGAGAGAGACAGTACCCCACCATCGAGAAGGAGTGTCTCGCCATCAAATGGGTCATTGATAAACTGCGGTACTACCTCGAGGGTGCCCATTTTATTCTGTACACCGACCACGCCCCTCTAGTATGGATGAGTAGGACCAAGGGGAACAACCATAGGGTGATGAGATGGTTCCTGTCTAAACAACCCTTTTCCTTCGAGGTTCGCCACCGAAAAGGGTCCCTTAATGCCAATGCCGACTTCCTGTCCCGTTTTCCATTCGGCCCGATCGGGACGAATCTAGGGGAGGGGTGTGTCAGGGGCCGGGTTGTGGAGCGCCGGTTTTACCTTCACCTGACTCACTCACCGCTGTTTCCCCCTTGCAGTCGCCAGACCCGAACCCTGTTTGGACCGCATCATCAGATTCCCCCTCTTCCGGGTCCTGGCCCTTTCAGGAAGAGACGGACGGCTACTGGCCCCGCCCCTGGGGGTGGAACCACACCGCGTCATCCGACGTAAAAAGCCCTGCGGCCAATGAAGAGGCCGGCGTCATCGGGAAGGAGGAAGGAGCCAGGAGAGACGACGAACGGAGCCACGGAGAGGAATCGAAGGATCCCCTGGTCTCGAGGATATCGGAGGACGCGGTTGCAGAGAAGCCTGGAGGCCATCGTCCCCGTGAAGCGCCCTGCCACGGTCCCGGAGGAACGTGGCTTGAGCAGGTACGGCAGCGTTTGCTGGGTACCGGGAGGCGGGTCGGGCCAAGAGCCGAGGGAGGAGTGGGGCTGCCAGGTGGGGAGTCCTAGCATCTACGCACTCCCAGATCCCTAAACCCTCCTTAGGTGGCGGAACCCCTCCCTACACGACCTCCACATAGAGACCCCGGTGATACCCCTCACACCGTTACCCTCAGCGGCAAAGACACCAAGCGTCCTAATTGGTCTCCTTTCTTTTTCTTTTGTTTTCAATCTGGTGATACCGCTGGCCACCTTCTACCCGGACGGGGGAGACAAGACGACGTACTTCAAAGAGGGAGAACATATCCCCCTGGAGGAAGGAGCAAAAGACTCTCCCCCGTTGCTTTATCTTTGGTTTTCCTTGTAACTCAATAACAATATAAGATTCCCCATTAAACGTCAAGAACCTTATCAAGCCTGTGTCGCGCTATTTCTGCTCACTCTGACAGAGTCTGTTTTCAAAAAAGGAACTGAGTATGGAGGAGGGAGGTCAGAGGAAAAAAACAAACAAATGACTGTGCCAATAGTGAGAACACTGGTGAAATCCAGATACTGACTCAAGAGAATTCAACGGATGCAAATAATAGCCGAACCTCATAGGGGGTCAAGTAATGAGAATATGGTATTGACTATGGATGATACACCCGTAATTCTCCAGCAAGAGAGGGAGGGTAGCAAGGAAAGTAACCTGTCGCAGTCTACTCCTCACATTTATGACAAGATCGAGATGGATAAAAAGGAGAAAGATCTCCGTGTGAGCCAGAAAGCAAAGCAGTTGCCACTCATGCTGACAGAAGGTTTAC
The DNA here is from genome assembly GCF_964204655.1 of Triturus cristatus. Lineage (NCBI taxonomy): Eukaryota > Metazoa > Chordata > Amphibia > Caudata > Salamandridae > Triturus > Triturus cristatus. The sequence goes on along the minus strand of NC_140583.1, from coordinate 487,397,417 downwards.
AAGAAGGCCTATCCGAGAATATAGAGATGGGCTACCTGTCCCCCGATCTTATGGAGAACTTTTTCTCGTTGAATGAAGAGACCGACGATTCGGATGTCAATGAATCGCACAGTGGTAGCAGCGATGACTGGTGCGTAGACACCTCAACAAGTAACTGTAGCCAACAGAGGGGTAGAAAGGGGCCCAGGAAATCAGAGGCTTTCGGAATGGAAAAAGAGTGCCCGTAAGCAGGGCGAAACTGAGGAAGAGGGCGAGCTCGGGTGGGATTACTCGGACACACAATCACATTCCTTGGTGGGCTTGCATGGAACAGTGAGCTTAGACAAAATACCTCAAGGGGGCATGGTGGTTCATAGGGACCCTGAGCAGACACCCAAACCTACATTAGCTACAATCCTGCAATCGTTAAGTGCATTTCAAAACGAGGTTAAAACGGAAAATCGACACGCCCGTGTTGCTGCAAAAAAACTACAGGGTTAAGTGCGCAAAATTGGGAAGACCTGCACTGAAATAGCGGAAAGGATGAGTATGGTGGAAAATCGGACGGAAGTGCTGGAAACCACAGTTGACGCTTTAAAAACACAGGTGACCTCATAGGAGATTGCGGTGAAAGACATTATGTTGTAACTGGAGGAGGCAGAAAATCGCCAACGTCGGAATAATGTAAGGATCTTAGGGATCCCTGAGAATAGTGAAGGAAGCGATATTCGTGCATTTATTATCAATTTGTTCAAGAATGCGTTTCCAGAACTAGCACAATGGGACTGGGACAAAGCGATTCAACGTGTGCACAGATTCCCGATGACAATGTCTAAACGCCTGCAAAATAATCAATCATATCCTAGAGTTATTCTGATTTATTTTGGATATTATTTTTTGCTCCGACAGGCAGTGTACGATCTGGCAAGACCTAATAAAAAACAGAACTGGGAAAGTTTTTCATTTTTCGCTAAACCAGATTTTGCGCATGCCACAGTGGAGAGACGCGGACGGCTCCGACAGCTGATTACACCGTTTCAAAAAGCAGGTGCAGTAGCTTTCCTCCAGAACCCTGCAAAATTGAAAGTAATCTCGCAAGGACGAACCTTGTTTTTTACATCAGAGATACAGACTGAGCAAACATTGAAGGAAATCATTGCAGGGAAATCTGGACATTACGAGAGCAACCAATAGTCTCCCTTTTTTCGTTTTTGTTGTTCTATTTGGATGTTTTTTTTGTATTAATTAATTGTGATACTCTTTTGTTACAGCTGGGTGGAGGGGTAATTCGGGTGCATATCTAAAAAGAGGATGTATATACAGGAGGGAGGGGGGTGTGGAGAGTGGGTGAGGTTGGTCAGACGCTATCACACAGGCTCAGGATTGAGCCTGGTGGCTTAGATAATGGTGGGGGGTGGGAAGGAGGGAGGACAAGACTATGGGGATTTTTAGACACAAGGTGTATTTGATGGGTGCAGGGTGGGGGGGTCAATGCGAAAACAGAATTAGTAGAGAAGGGCAGGTATGGCTCAAAGTGAGGGACATTACTACAGTTAAGTTTGGATGGGATGAACAAACACTATCTTGGTTGGGTTGAAAAAAATTCTCAGCCCAACTAAAAGAAATAATATAGGAGCTATTTGTCCATATTTTCCATGGAGGGAGGCCACCAGCTTCATGGTCATTTGCTAAAATTGTAGTCTTCTTAAAAAAAATAAAGATCCCTTAGAACTTGGGTCCTATTGCCCCATCACGTTGATAAATGGAGATTCCAAAATGTATTCCTAAATTATTAGCGAGCCGATTGGCACCAATTATACATAAAATTGTATCCGGACGTCAGCACGGGTTTATCCCCGGGAGATCTACAATTGATGACGTCCAAAGGGTAATTTCTCTCTTTGAGTGTGACAGGAGACCCTATGGCACTTGTATTACTCTATGCTGAAAAAGCTTTCGATAGGGTCTCCTGGAAATTCCTGTGGGCTGCAATGTTACATAGTGGGATTAGTGAGGGATTTATAAAAACAATACAAATGTTATACGTGGAACCAGTAGCCAGGGTGTCTATTAATGGGGTATTATCTGAAAAAAATAATTATTACCAGGGGGGCGAGGCAGGGGTGCCCGTGCTCTCCTCTTCTATTCGCGATTTATATCGACCCGTTCATCTGCAGATTAGAGAATAATATACTAATACCATCAATTTGGGCACAAGAATAGGACACAAAAGCATTGGCTTATGCAGATGATATCGCTCTAGTTACCAGCGATCCTATTACTGCAATAAACGCGATAGAAGAGGAGGCTCTGAGCTTTGGAGCAATCTCCGGATATAAATTAAATCAAGGTAAAACGCAGATTATTCTTAATGACAAAATGAAGATGAGGGATGTTAGAGTCACAGATAAAGCTATATATCTAGGGGTTAGCATAACCGCAAAAGTAGACAATATAGTTAGTAATAATGTGGAACCACTGATCCAACGCATAAAAAAAGAACTGGCCCGGCTGAACAACTTACATGTAACGATAGGTGGGAGATGTAATGTGATCAAAGTGCTCTTTTTACCCAGATTTTTATATTTTTTTAGGTCCATTTGTTTGGACTTTTCTCCTCAACTGTTTAAATCCATAGAGTCCATGTTCTCCAGGTTCATATGGGGATATAAGAGGCCACGTAGAGCTATCAGATTAATTACACTACCAAAAGATAGAGTGGGACTGGCAATGCCCAATTTTGAATTGTACTACTGGGCCACTGTATTAAGATATTGTACAGCACTCATCTCCACAGGGCCTAATAGCGATAATATACCCACTCCACAAGAACTTATATTGGGAAGGGGCTGTGAAGGTTGCCTCTGGTGACATGTTAACGACAGTTACTTCAAGAAGGTTAAATTCAAGACCATCTCCGGCATATACAAGGTTTGGGGTAACGCTCGAAAATTACTGGGACTTGTGAGATATTTAGTGATAGCTGTATGGATTGATGGATACAGGCTGGGATTGTACAGGTTGGCTGCTTTTATGCGTTGAATGGGCTGAAGACTTTCAAGGGATTACGTAACGATTATGACCTTAGCCATAGGGACTTCTTCAAATTCCTAAAGGGGAGAGATTTTTTGACAAAGAGGGGGGGTTGGGGGGGCGGTAGGGTAAAATTTCAAGCCATCCAAATTATAGAGAACATATGTAAAAAATCTGTTTTATCTATCGGCGAGATTTATGATTCTTTGAAATCTCTGTTTCCAGATGATATGGAGAAACAGATGGCTAATTGGCAGGCTAAATTAGGAGTATTGCCCCAAACCCCCCTCCGTTCTTTTGAACTGTGAAAGACCTGTTGTATGTCGCTAAAACTACAAGCCCAATTTTATAAAACCTTTTTTTCACTGTATTACACCCCGAATAAAATAGCATAATGGGGGACCGGAAAGGGTACAACTTGTCCACGATGCACACTGTTTGAGACTGATATCGTGCGTATGTTCGCCTCTTGTAATGCATTTTCAAATTTGACAGCAGAAATTTCTCACTTTTTATCAGAAATATTTAAAACAGGAATAAGTATGACAACCGAGGAAATATTGTTGGTTATAGCAAATGCTAAAAGAAAGAGAGAATGCCTGCCGCAAATTGATGGGGGAACAAGGCCCTAATACGGGTCCGAATAATTAATACCCACTGCCACTGGGCAGACCAAGACAAACATGTAATGATGCAAAAAGGTTTATAAAGTTTTTGATAATTTTTTATTTTTATCCTTTTTGTTCACGCAGATAACGTGATCTTTTACGTGTGTTGGTTAACATCAAGAACCAAGAGTAGATATATATACATTACTAAATTCCTATACATAAAATTACTAACAGTCCCAAACAAAGCTCCTTCACAACAGCACAATCATACTAACACTCATTCAACAATATCGTCATTCACCACATAACATAAATACACAAAAATGGAAACATATACGTAATCCCACAGTGTGGATTCAATGCAGATTCAATGAAAAGCAGTTTAAAAGACACAGATGAACACAATTTAAGTAGCCAGGATGGGCTTAAGAGCGCCAACGCGCGTTTCGGTGTACAAGCCCCAGCCGGGGCTGCACCTTCATCAGAGCGAAGGAGGACACGTAGGGTGGGACTGGCACACCTACAGATATGGACAAAATTAAATATATCACATAAAACAGAAGATAAATATACAAATATACGAATGTACAAGTTCAGTAGCCCAGGTACAATTAAGGGCCAGGATTTAAATAAATCAATCAAACAAAGAAGGAATCTAATTTACAATCTGTCAATTCGGTATGCCAAAAGAATCAATAAAGTCCATACGGGATAAATCATTTGTCAAACATGAGTTTGCCGTCGGTCAGTGGGGTTAAATAAGAATGATAAAGGGTTATATTAAAAATTGTAATAAAGTGCAAAGAGAAGAAAAACACATCGGTGTGTGTTTATTTTATATATAAGGACAGTAGGTAAAAAAGTTGAGTGGAAACATAAGGGTCAACGTGCACCTAATAGACGGAAAATAGGAAAAACAAGAAAAACGTTTTCATAGGTGTAGGACAAAAAGTAAAGGGTGCAGGAAACTGAATGTGCCCAAATACAAGAACTGGTCAGAAACATGCATCAGGACCACAGAAATAGATCGTTACTGGTGCCACCTTATAACCAATGAATGAAGAAGGAGAGAGGCATAATCAGAATATAGAGATTACTGAATGCTCTGGAGGGCGGGGGGCAGCAATTACCTAACGGTTGAAGGATTATCCACAAGATGGGTAAAAAAAGAGGTTCAAATCTGGCGAACTGGATTCTTGAAAGGGTTGAAAGCTTGGGGAGGTAATGGATCTGTAAATATACCAGAGATACTGTTTGCGGTCTAAGCCTGACACACATAAAAGGAAGGTAATAGTAAACGGAAAAGGGGCGAGGTGCGCTATCAGGTACCTACCCGTGAGTAGTTAGACAATCAGTCCTGGTTGCGACGGGTGCGGGGGTTATTCGTCACCAATGAGTAGGGACCGAGGAGGGTTTCCCACGTTAGACGAAAAAATGCACACGAGATCCAACGGTCTTCCCAGGGGTAGAACGCGATATAGGGATGACAAGGGAGATAAAGTACGCGTGGAACCTGCGGGGGCAAGAGGAATAAGTTTCAAGCGTGTAGTCATCGCATCGCTGGTCACAGGAAAGGGAGGAGGGAAGGGAAAAGGGGGGGGGGGCGGGAGAGGGGGGGGGGAAAGGTGGGAGGGAGGGGGGGAAAAAGACCGGGTAAATCGCCAGCCGCTTACCTATATTCGCCAGCAATTGCAGCACTACGGCACGGAGCATGGATCTCTCTGGTGAAAGGCGGATGTAGCGTCTCCGTGCAGCGGAATACCAGGGAGGAGGGGCTTGTCTCCTCATAAGTGGGTGCAGGAAGTACGGTGGCCAATCAGCGGCCCAGGGAAGTGAGCGCGACGATATGTGGTGAAAATAAACAAAGGGTAAAGTAGAAGATAATAAGGGACCAGCACGGAGGCCATATTGCAGGGGTAGAGTATATCCGGTTCTAGCAGAAGTATTCAGCCTTTCCCAATTATGGGGGATGGAGGAGGAGAGTAACAGATGTGAAAATGGCGGGAGTTTGAATATAACCGATGTAAAATGAAGGAAAACTAGGCAGGAGGCGCAGGGTCCATTAAACAAGGGCGGGATCGAATAAGGTCAGGGGGAGAAGAAAGGCCAATAAGCCTAATTCGCACAGGGGAGAGGTACGGTAACATCGGGGGGACTCCAAAGACAACGGGATAAAGAACAATTGGGAGAATCCCATGGTGTAAGAGGGAGAGGACGCATAAGGGCATAGGCGAGTGGGATCATGTAATCGCATTTTCCCAGGGGCAATGTTCATTAAGGCCCTTGTTCACTGCGTTAAGGAGGTATATCCAGAATACCTCTCTTTTTTTTACGGGTCTGTGTGGGGTCTTTACCGGGGTGGGTGATAATTCTCTCCAGAATGGACCACTTGAGATCCTGTTCAGTGTGGTTCTTTTCAAGCCAACGTGGGACTAATGGGGCAGACAATTTCTTCGTTCGGATGTTGGATTTGTGTTCCCCGATTCTGGTCCTACATTCCCGTCCGGTCTCTCCAACATAGATCAAGCGGCAGGGGCACAAGATCACGTACACAATGTTGGAGGTACGGCAATTGGTCATTTTGGATAGTTTGATCTGACGTTCTGAGGTATCAATGGTATCTCCTGTGATGGCATTAGGACAAGCCTGGCAGTTGCCGCATCGGTGGTTGCCCAGGATGGGTCCAAGACCAGTGACAGCTTTTTGGTGACGAGGGGGAGGTTCCTGGAGTTTACCTCTGACCAAATGGTTCTTCAAATTTTTATTCCTCTTAAATGCAAAGATGGGTTTGGGGAGAGTGTGATCCTCATTACCCGTGTTAAGGAGGTACCAGCAGGAATTTATCGTCTGTCTCAGTTTGTGATCAATGTTGGAGTGCTTGGTCACACAGACTATTTTGTCAGCAGTTGCTTTTCCTTGGGGAGAAACATGGAGTCACGATTGAAATATCTCGCCCTCTTGAGGGAGTCTTTTATAAGTTTATGGGGGTAACCCCGATGGATAAGTTTCTTCCTAAGTACATCAGCTTGGTCGAGGAAGTCATTGATGTTGGAGCAGTTTCTACGAATTCGAAGAAACTGACTGAATGGGATGCTATCCCTCTGTGAGCGGGGGTTATAGCAAATGCTACCCGGACGAAACACATGCAAGGACTGATTTTTGTGACCATGGCCGTTTTAAGGTTATGCATAGCTTCAGCCTGGCTAGACCCGAATCCACCGGCATTCCAGCAATGGAGAAGCCCATTTGCTGGCAACATGCAGCCTAGAGGTGGCCATATATAAAAGGAAAGGGCGTCATAAGCGTAAAAGATGTTTGTTGATCTGGGATCCACTGCTGCAATGGATATAAAATCATACCTAGGACGGATAGAGGGTAATCAGGAGAAATGTTAACCAAGTAAGAACTATCGATTTTTAGATTTAACTGTATTGTATATATGTTCAACTGCTCTGCACCTTTGAAACTTATGGGTTGTTTTGATGAATAATACAAGCTAAAAATGGTGTCTTTGGGTGGGTTTGGGTAAAGTTTGTAGGGGTGGGGGGGGGGGATGTAAAAAAGAAACCTAATAAAGATATATAAAAACAAAAAAAGGAAAGCAGCCAGGGTCAAACCCATCCTGAAAAACACTTCTATAGTTCTTAAGGAGCCCAGTAATTATCGCCCTATTTATCTTCTTCCCTATTTTGGAAAGGTACTTGAGTCCCTGGTTAACAAACTGCTCACAACTTATTTAGAAAGCAATGAACTGTTGGACCTCTCTCAATCTGAGTTTAGGGCTGCCCATAGCACTGAAACCTCGCTGGTGGCGATTGTCGACAACATAAGACTTATCACCCACAGACATTGGACACATATAGAATATACAAGACCTTGGAAGTCAGGATTACAGTTTTGAAGGAACACCTCACAAGGAGTGGGATATCTGTTACCTTAGAAGGGATCAACACACCACTTTCAAACTTCTCGTTGGGCATCCTGATAGAGATCCATTATGTCTTGTGAACGAAGGGTGGGAGAAATGTTTAATTTATGCCCATACATCACTCAATTACATTGAGAAAGGCCAACACAAAAATCTCGAGTCAAGAGCGGTGGAGACTATGGTATGATCAGAAGGTGACTGTGGTTGAGCATCAGCCTAGCCAGAGTTGATGGTAGTAGTAAAGTGCTGCACACACCAAGATTAGTGGACTGAGCTATACATTGTGCTGCAAAAGATGCACATTGTGTCTTACCTGGTTGATCTCACCATCCCCAAACAAATCTCACTGCGTGCTACTTGTCAACTGGCTGAAACCCGTTTAATACAAGGCTGCATGACCATATTGATGGTGACACAAAGAGGAGAGGAAGGCAGAGAGTGAGCCTGTCACACAACAAGAACGATGGTTCAGTGGAGGAAGTTTTACTCTTAGCCATTATGACAGAAGAGCAGCAGCAATCCTGTCACCTGTTTCTGGGTCAGTTCCTAGAGTTCTTTTAGCTGACACCTAAGTTTTCCGACTGGTGTGTCCCTGACATTGACATTGGTGACAGCATGTTTGTCAAGAATAGAATCTGCAAGCTGTCAGAGGTGGTTATGGCCAATATTAAAGATGTTGTCACGAGGGGTGATACCTATCTAGTAGTTCTTGTTCCATTGTTGTAGTTCTGCTACCAAAGGCCACCTTTCAACCGTAGGACTGGAGGTGCCAGGACTGATGTTTTGTGTGGATTGAGTGGAGAACAGATCAGTCACTAATTTTAATGTCCACTCCATATCCAGTGCAAATTAGCTCATTGACCTGTTTGGAGAAGCCAAAGGTACTTTGATTTGACATCTGGTTACAGGAGAATTGCCTTAAATGAGTGTGCAAAGAAGTGGTCGGCATTTTTTATGCCAAAAGGACCAGCTGAAAAATAATGCCCTTTTGGTTGAGATGTATTGCTGTCACTTTTCGGAGGCTAGCCACCTGAGTTCTGCCTGGACTGAACAATTTCACTGTTGCTTACTTAGACATCACAAGTCTCAGCTCCATTTGTGAAGCACACGTGACTCATCTCAAGGAGGTGCTTCGGGCCCTGCAGGGGGCAGTCTGTGGCACTTTCAGGCCTTGGCAGTGCAAAGGGCACAGATTGTGGCTAGCAGGTTGGCGAGTGTCACATGCAGTCACTCCAGTCCAAGAACATTTTTTTAACTCTATATTTAGAATTTTGTCAATAAACAATATATCTTTTAAATATGATGATTAGATTATCCATTTTCTCAGATTTAAAATGCATCATCCTTATTTATGTTCTCACCTTTACAGTTGACCCTCTTACAACATTTACAGATCCAATGCATATGTTACATATCACATTCCTTTGAGTTGCTATTGAACCAGTTGTTTCTAGGCTTGATGCGCCCATTTCAGTAGGTCAGTAATCAGATGTCTTCTTAGCCAATATTGCCTCAAGATATCCCAAAAGTCTTTGACTGGGATTTCACTTGCAACAGCATGCCATCATTTTCCAAATTTGTGTTACAGGTAGCCAAGTCTTTCAGCTATGTTTTAGCTTTAGGATTCAAAGGTTGGTCGCAATCTGCTCGTCACACCAGCAAGTTGCCCCAAGGAACTGTGGTTGATGTAGTGGCGACGGCGAGTACGCCTATGCCACGATGTATGTAGAAAAGTATGTGTTGCATTAGCCATCCCTGGACACGTGTTTCGAGGTAGTTGCCTCTCGTCAGCAGGGAGCAGGTCAGTGTAAAGGGGTGCCGCGTGGACTGCCAAAATGTAATTAAAACAGGTGAAGTACCTCTCATGGCGCGCAGGTGCAGGTCCAAGGCTCGTCAGCCCGTTGGCTCAAGGGAGCCGTAATAAATGATTCAAAGGTTGGTCGCACTCTGCTCGTCACACCAGCAAGTTGCCCCAAGGAACTGTGGTTGATGTAGTGGCGACGGCGAGTACGCCTATGCCACGATGTATGTAGAAAAGTATATGTTGCATTAGCCATCCCTGGACACGTGTTTCGAGGTAGTTACACTCTTTCCTACTCCCTGCTGACGAGAGGCAACTACCTCGAAACACGTGTCCAGGGATGGCTAACGCTATTCACACTTGCACTCACGACACGAGCATAGGTGTATCCGCCGACGCTAACTACAGGGACCACAGTTCTTTGGGGTAACACGCAGGTAGGTCAGCAGTGTGCGACCATTTTGTTGTAACTATTTAGTGGCTCTCTGAGCCGGGGAGTCGACGGACTCAGGTTACGCACCTGCGTTGCTACGAGAGGTACTAGACCTGATAATGATTTTAGCAGCTTACATTGCAACCCTACACTCTTTCCTACTCCCTGCTGACGAGAGGCAACTACCTCGAAACACGTGTCCAGGGATGGCTAACGCTATTCACACTTGCACTCACGACACGAGCATAGGTGTATCCGCCGACGCTAACTACAGGGACCACAGTTCTTTGGGGTAACACGCAGGTAGGTCAGCAGTGTGCGACCATTTTGTTGTGCCTATTTAGTGGCTCTCTGAGCCGGGGAGTCGACGGACTCAGGTTACGCACCTGCGTTGCTACGAGAGGTACTAGACCTGATAATGATTTTAGCAGCTTACATTGCAACCCTACACTCTTTCCTACTCCCTGCTGACGAGAGGCAACTACCTCGAAACACGTGTCCAGGGATGGCTAACGCTATTCACACTTGCACTCACGACACGAGCATAGGTGTATCCGCCGACGCTAACTACAGGGACCACAGGTCTTTGGGGTAACACGCAGGTAGGTCAGCAGTGTGCGACCATTTTGTTGTAACTATTTAGTGGCTCTCTGAGCCGGGGAGTCGACGGACTCAGGTTACGCACCTGTGTTGCTACGAGAGGTACTAGACCTGATAATGATTTTAGCAGCTTACATTGCAACCCTACACTCTTTCCTACTCCCTGCTGACGAGAGGCAACTACCTCGAAACACGTGTCCAGGGATGGCTAACGCTATTCACACTTGCACTCACGACACGAGCATAGGTGTATCCGCAGACGCTAACTACAGGGACCACAGTTCTTTGGGGTAACACGCAGGTAGGTCAGCAGTGTGCGACCATTTTGTTGTAAATGTTTTAGCTTTAGGGACTGCTCCTATACCCCATGTCATGGCACCTCTACACAATGCTTTCCTAGTAACATTGCAAGGTCCCCAAATTTTCTAGTAATGTTAGGAACAGTTTTCACATACTCCAGTAATGTTATTAGTGGTTCCACCTGCAATGAAAGGTTGGTTATCCCATTGAAAAACTGAAACAATTGTTTCCAGTAATTGGCAATCATTGTGAACTTCCAAGCCAAGTGTACAAAGTTCTCCTTTAGGGCTGAACATCTAGTGCAGTCTGCATTTTCCCTCTTACCGTATTTTAACATTAACTGGTGTATAGTACAATTGATGAAGGAATTTATAATGCATAAACTTATGCTTGCCATTATTTGACACCTCTTTAGTGTGGCCACAGCAGTTTCACCCTGTGTATTGGTTATGCTTATCCATATGTCTCGAGACCCTCTGTCCCTGTAGCAGCATGAGTTAGTCGTCATGTCTTCATAACTGTGTTGTATACTATGGTTACTAGTTAACTAGGGACTGGGCCTGCTTCCACCGTCATTCATAATTTTCAGCCCTATCGTTCTTGGAGATACGAAGAGAAACTTTTTTACCGACTCTCTCATACTGTGATTCTGAAACATAGCTAACAGTATGTGTTCTCTCTATACAAGTAGTTGTTACAATCAAAATAAATTGTTTATCAATATATAGGTCTCCCAGATAAAATAACTTTGTATGCAATTTTTTTATTATCAACAGTTCACTGATAAGTTAGTTTGTTATAGGCTAATAATATATGTGGCAAGTATATTGTGTCTACCCCGAATATCTTTGACGCCCTTGACCACGCCTACACAGCGCAATTTACTGTGTAGATTTCATCACGTGGTCGTACAGGAGGTTTTATAACCACTTTAATAGGTGTGTGTGGTCTTGTCGGATCTTGTTCCATACCTCGGTGTGAGGCCTGTCTAATGTTGTGAAGCAAGTACGAAGCATACTCTGCCTTTGCTCTTAAATAATATATATCTTAATTTGGTGCTGCAAATTTACCCTTTTTAAATGTTTATTGAAATGTTTTTAGACTGATGCGTGGCTACTTGGCATCCCAGATGAACTTAATAAATAGAAACTGGAGTTGGTCTAAAAACCCTAATGTTAGTGGGACCTGGATATTATAGAACAGATATAACAGTTGTAGAAGTACCAATTTATTAAGCAGAATTTTACCGGCCGTGGTTATGGGTAGTTTCATCCGTTTATCTATGTTGGTTGTTAGTTTCTCCATTATTACACCATCATTTTCTCATAACAACCTTTAGGTCCCTATGAATTTGTATTCCCATATATCTAATCAGTATCTCTTGCCAGTTCAGTCGGTATTTTAATGCTGGTGTCATTGTGCCAGCCACAAATAGCATCATTAGTGATTTTTACCAGTCCAGACCATTTACCAAATTGTTAAATCTCCTCAATTATAGCAGTCAAGTTGAAATCTGGGTTTTTATCTATTAACAAAATGTCATCAGCGTATAGTGAAACAAGTAAGTTTCAAGCCTCAAATTAAATTCCCCTGTTCTGGCCTTCTCTCAATAAGCAGGCCAATGACACTATTGCTAGCACTGATAATACTGGTGACAGGGCAGCCTTGTCTACTTGCCCCTTTAATGTTAATAGGGACTTGTATCTAATCATTAAGTTTACTTTGCAACTAGTTGGGTGTAAAGCAACATTATCCACTCCAGCATCACCTTGCCCAGTCCCATTTTACTTAAGACAGTCAACAAGTACAGCCATTCTCTGGAGTTGAATGGCTTAGTGGCAACCAAAAAGACGGCCACTTCTTTTAAATCAGAGTCTGATGCACCTCTACAAACAGGAAAGTATATGAAAAGTTATGTAATGAATTCTTGAATTAATCTCACAACTGGTAATTACTCAGGCCGCATCCCAGGCCATTATTTTGCACACCATGGACCCAGCTACATGCAAATCAGTCTTGGTATGCTCCAGTGGGAACAGGTCCTCCCTGAACCAGAACACAAGCAAACCATGACCAGTTGTGTTTTTGTTATGGGCTCATCAGCCGGAAATAACTTTGTTCCAGTGACACAGTGTGCATGAGACCAACATCTGGGCTTGCCCCTCCCACTTAGGGTGCCATAATAAAGTATACAAAAAGTGATGGATGGAATGCTTATATTAATCTCAGCTACTGGTAATTACTTGTGGCCGGAATTCCAGTGCGTTGTTTTGGACGTCACCTCAGTTTGGACCCAGCCATATGCAAAACAGTCTTGACTTGACCTAGCTACAATAGGAACAGCCCAGCCACACTGCCAAGCCAGGTCCTCCCTGAACCTTAACACAAGCAACCTAGGACTGCTATCTCCTACAAACAGGGTTCATCGATTATCTGCCATTGATCTCCCAGGGATAAACCCAGATTGGTCCTGCAGTAGCAGCCCTTGTAGGAAAGGCAACAACCTAGCCACCCAAATTTTTGCTAGGATCTTATTATCCGTGTATATTAGGTGCATGGGCCTGTATGAACCACAGTTCTCTGTGAATTTGTCAGGTTTTAGTAGCATTATCACAATTGTTTCTCATAATGTTGGGTTAAGTACACCTTTTTGCATCACCTCTCCATACTTTTCCTGCGGGTTTGAGGCTAGGAGGTTTATATATTGTTCGTAGAACTCAGCCAATAGTCCACAGGGTGTGGAATTTAATAAAACATCTACTTGTCCATGGGGCATGCTGCTTCATAAATCTACTTGTCCTGTAACAAAATCCACTTGCCCCTTTGGTGACATGTAGTGCAGCGACAAAATATGGCAGCAATCTTAATATATAAGAGCTCCGATATAGCCTCTCTAGTTATGCCATGGCTCATACCATAGTAGTGTTTGAATACTTCCAACCTCTTATGTTGCCACATTTCCACAGATCTACATACTTGGGCTGAAGGTAGTGGTAAGCAATAGTTCCAGGGTTAGAATGCCATTTTAAGTCTACGCAAACCTACTAACTTAATTGTTTTAAGGGTTTTCAACAACTCTTCTCTAATCTTTTGCCATACTGAGAAATGTTGGAAATTTACTCCTGACAATGGCAGACGTAAACCTTCTTCCAGAGTTGGGAAAAAAGTGGTTGGAGGGAAAGTGAACTTGCAAACACTCAGATTTTCATATGAGCAAATCTATACATGCATACTTGCTCATGCTAAAATGCAGTTCACAAATATTTTCTAGAAGTACTATTTCTTTTCCTACTTTTGTAAATTCTTGGGAATTCACGAAAGCCATATAGCTTCACTTAATGCAAGGACATATGCCATGGGTGTACTTTTGAGACTTTCTTTAATAATGGGGCCCCTAATTTGGTCTGCGTTGACTGTGACCTTTTGTGTTTATTAAAATTCTGACTCTCTCTATATATCGGTGGGCTTCACTGTGAGTGACAGCATTCTGCCCTTTCACAAGGAGCATATCTGCACACAAAGTAGTTTTGTTCCGTGCCAGTAACTACTGTGGCAGTGTGTGCTTTTTGAGACCAACATTTTTTTTTGCTTTTGCCAATGTTTGTTATAATGGTGATAGCCCGGAAGCTCCCACACCAATAAGGTTTTACAAAAACCATGCCAAAAGAAGTCACACATTAGCAAAACGAAAAAAACTGATCACCAATTTCAGACCTATTGGCTTTGCCAATGCTTGTTTATTTTTTGTTTCCTATAATCTTATTGAAGCTGGTTACACTTTTTTTCCATTATGAATATTTTTGGGAAATAACTAGCATGCATCAACACATGTTACTAAATATTGCTGAAAAGAAACGGTACCTGAAATTTTATAGTAGTTTAGCAACATTTTTTTTTTTCATTCTTTCATTTTTTTTATGAACATTTTATTGTGAAAGCAAAGAATCATCAATCTTGCTTTCAAGCTTCTGCGAATATTTGCATCAGATCAGAGAGCATTCTGGGAGCATTATACATAGTATCATATTGCTAAACTTTGAAAACGTGTGTTCACATTTTTATACTGGAACCGCTGTCAGTTGTGCAGTCGGAGCTTACAACATTTACTTCGAGAACTCACCCTAATAATAAAGACTTTAATGAATCATAAATACAAGTTTGCAAAGTAATAACATATGGGCAGAAATATTACCTTAACTGCAGACAGTGCCCTTTCCTGATCCATAACGCGGTACAGCAAACTGGCAGCCACAGGTTTTGTGCTGCGGGGGGTTGGGCCTACTTGTTCCAAGGACAAAATCCACATGAAAATATGTTGCCCTTGACCCCAAACAATATGTCTTGGGTGTCGGGCTATAGGAATTCCACATCCCCATCACTGCCGGGTGCCTTCCCGTTGTTGAAGTTGCCTACATCTCTCTTGATATCCTCTATTGTAATTGGGGAGCCTAATATCTTACCAACCCAGAAAACACAAAGGCCAAGAAGCTTAGCAGGACATAAATCCAGATGAGTCTTTATAGACCTAACTAGGATTAACGTACATTTGTAAAAGGTTACAGAGGCGTACTTGCATCCTTGACTAAACTGATTTCCAAGAAGTAGCCAAAGAATGGATAGTGAGCATGAGTATCAGAAGACCTCGACATCCTCAAAGAAATCATTGTGTATGTTTCCATTGCTTAAGGCTTTCAACTACAACAGAGTTTTGTCGTATAGAACAGACCTTCAGAGCATAGTAAAGGACTGTTAATAGTCCTGCCCTTTATCATAGAATGATGAAGGGCAGGACTAACCTGCAGCATAGTGTAGTTTGAAGGCTAAATTCTTGACTGATAGGCTTACCTGACATCTGTTCCATTGCAGTTGGCCTAAAGTCACTCTTAGGTCACAGCCAGTTACAAGTATAGATGCTTTGCAGATTCTCTGCGTTTTGAGTTGAAAACTTTCGAAATTCTCCTTTATTTAACTTTTTTAAATAGTTTTCATTGACTTTTCATTGGTTTTTCAGAAACCAATTATAATCACCTTCGCATTGCATAAACAGTGAGCTATACATAGCCACAGAGATATAAAATAATCGTAGATGAAGTAAAAAACATTGAAATATTATTGCACTCTCAATCATGTTACGAAAAATGAGTATGCTGTCCATAAATACACTCATAAAACTGCTTGTGTTTCCACCCCTTCAAATCACAATATCCCTACACTGATTTCAGTTGGCCCAGATTGTGTGTGTTTTAAAAAAAAAAATGCTGTGGGCACCCATTTTCTCTATGTGGCTCCATGTAACTGCATTTCCTATCAATATCTCTCTTAACCACAATGCATCCTGTGCGTAAAAGTGCCAGTGCACATCTATAGGTTCTAGAATATATTAAGCAGAACCATCCTTGGGGTGAATGTCATTCGCGGTCCTAGCACTCCCTCCAAGGTTTGGACTATCCCTTGCCAGAAGGACCAAATCCCACAACATTTCCACACTGTATATACCAACGGTATTCTGACATCTCAGACATCCAGGGATCTCTCACGGCCAAAGTGTCAGTGCTTCCCACATGTGAGATAGCCTTACTGCAGATATTTGAATTTGATCACACAGGATTGGGTCACAAATGCTGCTTCGCGCAGCGGCATCAGCGCACTTTGAGGCTCATCATCTGGCAGGAGAGCCAGGTCTATCTCCCAGTGATGCCTAAGTGCTGGAAAAGTTAAGAGTATTGAGCACTGGTGACCGATGTAGTAGAGATATTTTGTGTCTCCCCAAATCTTCCATCAGTATTTTGGCTTCAAGAGGGTTGAATTTTTGACGATTTACTAAGGTGTTTATGTAAAGTGACAGTGTGTGACACAGTTGTTGGTATAAAAAAATGTACGTTTCTGTATATTGAAATCTGATTGAAGATCAGAGAAAGAACAAAAGGGGCGCAGGGAAATTAAATTTCCTAACCCAGAAATAACATATGTCTTTAAGCCTTGCAGTTTATGTACATGGCCCAGCATGGTTCCCAACTACAATGAGTATGTTTGCCTTCTCACCCAGCGGCTTATAAAGTTTTGTGCACAGTCTTAATACCTTTCTGGTTGGTGGAGTGGAGATTAGCGGAGATGTTCTCTATATAAGATATGTAGTGGATGTGTGTCACCCATCACTGTTTTTTCAGCTGCAAATATAAGATCTAGGCATGAATTGAATATCCACTAGTTAATGACTATTAGGTGTAAAGCTTGATAATATGGTACAATAACGGCCGTACCCAAGCCATTGACGAAGGATGATTTTAGCATTTAGTCCAGTACAGCAAGTAGATAGCTCCACCCCACCAACTCAAACTCTTTTTCAAAATTCTACCATCAGAAGGGTGAGGCGACATCCAAAGTACGTTCCAGGTCAAATGCATTATGAAGGCGATAAATGTTTCACCTAATATACTATTGTTGCATAGAGCCGCTCTGGTCAGGGTGGTTAGCGAGATCAGGCAATATGAGATGCACAGTTCTGAGCTCAGCCCATTTTATAATTAACATTAATTTCAGCAGAAAGCGGATCGGAAGGTAGCCTCGTCACAACAGATTCCTCGCGCATAGCCCATTGGGAAGGCAACATCCATTATTTGACGTGTTTAAGTAGAAAATTGTGTGAAACCTGAAGGGTCCTGGAGTCTTGTCACTTTCCAGCTGATCAAGAGCTTCAGATAGCTCAGGGTCTTAGAGCATCCTTTCCAGGCATTCCCTTTCTGCTACTGAGAGGCGTCATGCAGGGAAGTTCCAAAACACAATATCAACACTCTGTTGGTGCCTGTTATGTCTAGCGATGTAGCTCATGATCCTTTCCCCAAATAGAGGCCTTAAATGCCTTCCATAATATGGAGTGATTTTAGAGAGCCCTGGTTCATTTCCTATAATACGGTTTAATTCTCAAGGTACGCCTTGACGTCCGTGTTAATCAGCCTATGTTCCACCTTTCACTTCTTCCTACACCCCCAAGTCTAGCATAGATTCCCTTGAAGAACGGTCAAAGAGACCACGGGCCAGAATGTTTGCATTGTAAATGGTCCCAATATCGACTCTCTGCCCCATCCCCCCCACCTCTCAGCTTCAGAAAAGAATGCAAAAAAAGACAACATTTTGCTATAATAAAAGCAACATTTGTGCCAATTAGAATGGAAATGGCCCAACACACCTGTGCTGTAAACAAGCACTAACATGGAATCTATCAAGGGTCAAGTTCATCACTCCATTGAATTTCCCAACTGGAATGGAGCATGTACATTTACCAACATCAGAATCACCCCAGATAGCTTCTCTAAAAAAGCTGTGTAGTGACTTAATGGGTCTTCCCATATGCTCAGCAGATGACAAGGAGCCTGACTTTTTATGAGCGGCGGAACCCCTCAAGAACCTCTTGCAAAGCCTCTTTGAATGACAAGTATTGTGCCACAAAGTTGTATTTCGTCCCCTTTAGATGCATCTCGGATATGAGAAGGCTATCGGGGGCATGATGATTGGTGTGGTGTACAGGGTATGCTGCCGCTGGTATCTCTTTCCATCTTTTTGTGAGTTTCCACGTTTGCCCAGCCATGCAAGTGCCAATTGTCAAAAAAGAGCAATCAATCAACAATTGTAAGTAATAGTCCTCAATATAGTTAAACATGCCCCCACTGTCCCCATACGTCAGAATGTGAAGTATATGTTGTTTAGGTGTAAATAACTTTGTTGCATAGCACGTAACAGTGCTGGTTGTATCATAGGCTGAATTAAAATAATCACTGCAGCACTCATTCTCCCCCAAACATTATCCAATTAGCAAGCTAATTGAACATGAAGTAAGAAAATGTGGGGGTGTAGACATCTAGCTGATTCAAGTTTACTATAGAAGTTCCATGCAACTATGCTACGACCCCCTACTCACTTGTTCGGGAGAAGGGAGGCGCAAAAATGTCTTCCTAGGTTTTATGAATCCCTATGTGGTTTAGTGGAGATTATCAATTTTCAAACACTTGCACAGAGTGCCCTCCCCTAGAGATGTTTCCTTGCCCCCCTTAAGCAGGTACTACTCAAGGCTACAGAGTACAATACTGGAAGATTTTAATGAGTGACTGATTATGGTTTGCTATTGCGGGTTTATTCCAGTTCAGGATCAGTTTGGATTGATGTGGGTGGACTTTTTTTGTGCAGATTGCAGCTCATCATAACTGAATAAGGTTCCAGCTTAAGACCTGGGTAGATCCTGCACCACCTCCAAGATGCCTTGACTATTTGTGCTTTTTGCTCCACTGTTGCTTTTGTTTAGGCGTGGCATCAATAGGTAAGTCTGGACACCGGCTTTTGGCACGGGCAAGACCTTTTTTCTAATATATTATGCATAACCTTGCAGTCACATGGTAGCTTCTACCATACAACATTCCTTTGAAGCCAGACCTATTGGCATTACTAATGCTTGTTGTTCTTGAAATTTTCTCCTTTGTACCAAATTGATTTATATTTTTTTATTGTTTTTGTCCCTTGATTTTGCTGTGGTTTTACCTTTGTTTTCTCTGGGAAAACCACAACTATCGTGGGTTAAATTTACTGTGTGTTGGTCTAATAGGATACTAAATTACTGATTTGATGGGACCCTTCACTCAAATTAATAATCCTGAATATCACAGGTCCTCTTTATTGTGTGACTTCATCAGGGCCATGTTTTACACCAACAGGTTGTCCTTGTCAAGGAGAGTAAAGGCAGGAGCATAGTGCACTCTGAAGCAAATGCCTTCTAAACCTCCCAGAACTTCACCATAAAGCAACATGCTTTGTACTTTGTAGTTCTAACGTCGTCAAAAAAGTGACAAATGAAACATAGCAATACAAACTGTATTACTCTGAGCAGCACATTAAAACAACATTTGTAAATAACACTTCAGTAATATGATTTT
The DNA here is from genome assembly GCF_964204655.1 of Triturus cristatus. Classification (NCBI taxonomy): domain Eukaryota; kingdom Metazoa; phylum Chordata; class Amphibia; order Caudata; family Salamandridae; genus Triturus; species Triturus cristatus. Next base: position 487,377,811 of record NC_140583.1, on the reverse strand, counting down.
AAATAACAGATCTCACTTTTAATGAAAAACATGGTGCGTAATTTAAGGTCTTGAGACTGCACCTGACTCACGGAGATTACCCCCAATCAACTGAGCTATTGACAAGCAAGAACTGTGTGAATAACTTTGAAAGTATGCACATGCTTGTTTAATCTTCTGAACTTGTTTTATCATTAACCGTTTTGTAACAATAAACAGTTAAATTGAAGTAACTTGTTTAGATAGAGTGTATTGATAGGGCTTTGATTGATGTTTTCATAAGTAGAGCACCCAGGAGGTGAAATTACATAAAGTCCTTACAGTCAACATCAAACACCTTGTCATTCACAAGAGGTTTTTTTAACTGCTACTAAGATGAAAAGTGAGCTTCAGACTCTTGCATGAATAAGGCTTGATCTTGCGAAACTTCTTACTTGTAATTGTGCTGCTCTGATTGAGTCTTAGCAGATGTTAACTTTGTATCCATCCTTTCCAGAAACCCCATTTAACTTTACTTTGCCCAAAGAAGGGGATATCATGCAGCCATTATCCAGTGTGACGCCGCCTCTTATTGGCCAGCTGAAGCTGGGACCACGACGACACAGCACTCCAATAGGTGGGTTTTTCAAATAACATCACTACACTCATGATTTTACAAATCTGTTTGGCTCATCGTGTCTTCTTACAAGTGGATTTCCCATTCATTCTCTAGATTAAGCTGCCCTTCCTATCATACTTGCACATAGGTACACATTTCCAGTTCAGTAATAATGTGTTAACCCTAAATGACCAAAAGAACGGACTTGGACTGCACAGTATTGACTCTGCTTGATATCTGAGCTCTGTCTTACGGAGTTAAAATCGCTATCAAAATTTTGATTTTGGTCATCCCCAAAAAAGGTAAACCCCCAGAAGAATGCAGCTCCTATATGCCCATCTCATTATTTAATTTAGAAACCAAGGCATTAGTGAAGGTCCTAGCGACCACGCTCTGTAGGGTGATATCGTCTGTGGCCCACCTGGACCAGTCCGATTTTATACCCCACAGAAGTACTAGATTGAACCTTTGAAGCCTATATAGTGTGCTCCAAATATCCAGGGCCTAGGGCAGGCGGTGCTGCTCTCTAGATGTGCAAATGGCCTTCAACAGTATTGAATGGCTGTATATGTTCTCTGCCCTGTTTAGGCTGGGCTTTGGCCCGCACTTTTGTGAAAGGTTCAATCTCCTCTATCGCACCCCTATGGCTAGAGTACGAGTGAATGGAGTGGTATCCCAACCCTTTGCACTACATAAGGGCATGGGACAGGGGTGCCCATTGTCCAAATTGAAATTTGCGCTGGCGCTTGAGCCACTAGCTGCTTGGGTTCATCAGGATCCGTTAGTATCGGGTATCATGGGAGAGGGAGGTTGGAATGAATGTATATCTTTATACGCTGACAATGTTTTATTAAATCAAAAATCATTGGCAGGGTATGCTCAGACGTGAGTCCCTTGCTCACTTTGCCACTGGATTCAAGCAAGCCTGGCTGAAGACGGCTGAAATGCCAGAAACCGGTCCTAGGAAGCTTGTTTCCGGTCCAGGGAAGACATGGCTTGGCAGTTCGGGCTGGACTGTTCCCATGAGGCACAGGGTCAGACTGATTTGCATATGCCCATGTCTGAACTGGGGTGGCAGAGTGGGCTAAAGAACGGTGATGGATTAAACCCAGATCAGTTGACTGGGGGTGAGTGCTTGCAATGTTCAACACTCCGTCCATCATTTCCTTTGGTTTTTGCTTTGTTCGCCATAAGTTGGCAGGGTATGCTCAGACGTGAGTCCCTTGCTCACTTTGCCACTGGATTCAAGCAAGCCTGGCTGAAGACGGCTGATATGCCAGAAACCGGTCCTAGGAAGCTTGTTTCCGGTCCAGGGAAGACATGGCTTGGCAGTTCGGGCTGGACTGTTCCCATGAGGCACAGGGTCAGACTGATTTGCATATGGCCATGTCTGAACTGGGGTGGCAGAGTGGGCTAAAGAACGGTGATGGATTAAACCCAGATCAGTTGACTGGGGGTGAGTGCTTGCAATGTTCAACACTCCGTCCATCATTTTCTTTGGTTTTTGCAATGTTTTATTAAATGCCACCAGGATCTATCTTACAGTCCATAGACTGCTTTATATAGTCCAGCTGTTTGGCAGCTATTCCGGGTACCAGATCAACTGGGATAATTCTCTCGATTTTGGGGGACGTCCCCCCGTCCTGGCTGGGAGAATACCCTTGGAGGTAAAAGACCTGTTTTAATAACTGGGCATCTGGATATCAAAAAACACGGACGATTTCCTGACTGATAATCATCTCCCCCAAGATGAGAAACTCTGGAGCGATGTTGAACACTAGAGAAAACTACCGGTGTCCTTGATGGGTGGGGCTGTCCTATTTAAAATAATGGCTCTACCTCGCCTGCTCTATCTCTTGCAGAACACTCCATATAGAATACCAGCAGACTTTATCATAATGTTGATAGTATATATGAAAACTACTATGGGATGGAGGCAGTCCTAGGATTGCCCTACGCAAACTTCAGAGAGGAGTGTTTGAAGGAGGCCTCGCTGTCCCAGATCTAAAGAAATATTACTCGGCAGCCCAGCTGATCAACATCAACGACTGGGTGTTCGCAGATAGAAATGTACCTGCCTATCGGATGAATCGCTATGCAATGGGCAGATGAGGATACCCAGCAGTACTTTACTGGAGGGGCAGCTGCCTGCACACATGCAGACGGTGGTCCGTATGTGGCAAGAGGCCACCATATTTTGGGGCTGGGTGGGCAAGCTGATCGAGAAAACCCCACTGTGGGTTAGCGATTTGTTAGAGGAGGTAGGGGACCTGAAGGGATTTCGTAAATGACTCCCGGACATTGACTACCTAGGAGATGTTTGGAGGGGGGAGGGGGCAATGGTCTCTTTTGATGACCTGAGAGTAGAATGCAGTGCAGGGTATGCCCAGACGTGGGTCCCTTGCTCACTTTGCCACTGGATTCAAGCTAGCCTGGCTGATGAGTGCTGTTAGCCCGAAACCGGTCCCAGGATGCTTGTTTCCGGTCCAGGGAAGACATGGCTTGGCAGTTCGGGCTGGACTGTTCCCATGAGGCACAGGGTCAAGACTGATTTGCATATAGCTGTGTCTGAACTGGGGTGGTGAAGTGAGCTAAAGAACGATGATGGATTCAACCCAGATCTGTGACTAGGGGTGACTGTCTGAAAAGTTTCAGCGCTCCGTCCATCATCTCCTTGAGTTTGCGCTGAGAGTAGAATACCGAATGACAGATAATGAAAGATTTTGGTATTTACAGTTGGGCCACGCGTTGCTCAGGCACGTGCTTGGAAGGGAGCAACTGTCTGACTAGAAACTCCTAGAGGATAGGTTATTGTTAGACCCAATGATACCTAAAGCAACATCACTCGCGTACAAGAAGCCCTTGAGCAACTCACCAGATCACCTGGGGACCCTGAGGGAAGCCTGGGAAAACTAACTGGGTCTGCTGGAGGAAGATGACTGTGTGAGAAGCTTCAGAGCTCTCGAGCGGTCGCTATTTGGACTCCTTTTTACCAAAATACATCTACGAATCCTCTATAGGTCCTACTTCTCTAGAACACTTTTGTATAGATTGGATCGATGCATTTCGGATCAATATACCAGGGGTTGTGGGGAGGTGGGGTTGTTCTTCTACATTTTGTGGGCCTGCCCTATTGTTTAGCATTATTGGCAGGAGGTGGTGCAGGTTATGATTAAGGTCACGGTCCTCGAGGTCCTGATGGAGGCTATGTGGCATATCCTGTGCACAAGTGGGAAAAGGCTTGGGGCCCGTGGGTGCATACAGGGGCTACTCAACATACACCTGGTGGACTGCAATTGTATTTAAGTGGTAATTATGCCAATAATGTAAGGTGGTATACTTTATGTGGAAAATTGCATTGTTCCCTTACTGGAGATCATTGAACACTGCAAATGTAGAATGCATGCATCTTGATCAGTCTTTCAGGCATTTAAATAAACATCTGCAAAATCCTGATTTTTACCTGCAAGCCTCATCGGAAATCTAGATAGTAGTGTGCAACTAAATACTGGACCTAAAAACTTTTTATTACAAATAATAGGATCAATCCTCCTACGAACCTCCAACCTGAGAGGCATTAAAACCCTACCTTCAGGTTAGTCACTATAGGTTTATGGAATCACATGTGGGTTGTTTTCAGGGGTGGGCGTAACTCGCTGAGTTTCACCCAGTGGAATTCCACTGAGTTACACAAAAACTCCACGAGATTCTGCGAAGTTCTGCCAGTGGCCAGAAAAAATGCATGTCGCGCTGCTCTCGCTGCAATTTAGTGCTAGTAGGGTGAGCAGCGCTGAAAAATCACCGTGAACGGCACCATGTGGTTTGCAAGAGCACGCAGCCATGTGAGTTGATTTTGCTGCTGCTTGAGTAGAAAATCTACTAGAGCTGCAGCAAATCTACTCAAGAGGCAGCCCTCAGACCGCGACTGCCAGCGTTAGAAAATCTTGCTAGGGGATGCCAATTCCCGTATGCCACCATGCATTTGTAAAGTCTTGTGTGGGGGGGAAAAAAATCTGCCACGTGGTAATTGCCAAAATTTGGTCAGAACTTTGCTTTACAAGAAGAATGCAGAGTTGTCTAATTTCCGCCAATTCAGCCGGTGGAATGAAACATTCCACCCACCCCTAATTGTTTTTACTTTATATTGTTTGTCCCAAGTGAGCATGCAGCCTCGCAATCAACATCCAATTGAGCATGGAGGACGTTGAGTGTGCATAAAAATACTGCAGCATTTTTAAACCTGTATCTGTCTACATGCTCTTTTTTTTCCCCTCAGGTTCAATATTATTTGTGGTGTTGATCGCAGCTAGAACTTAACACAACATAGAGTGTCCGGTTCCTGAAGAAAGCTGTTTGACCCTGTTGTGGGCATTATACATGGCAGACCTTGTTACAGGGTCAAAGTATTTCAATGAATTCCACACATTCAAGACAGAAAGTAAATGTATTAGTCCACCAGTAGGTCGTTTTTGATACACTCTATCTTCTTTACTCTCTGTTTTAAAGTTAGGACACCCATAGCAGAAACCCACCGTTAGGCCCATCAAGAGCTCCCCTGGTTACCAGGGTTGTAACCCACATAGTAACCATCACAACCAATGTGAAGAGAAGCCCTTTGTTGAAGCTGGTCACCCTTGGGTGAGGGCTTTTGTCCTTAAGAATTCCCTTTTAAAACGTTCCATTTTTTTCTTGAATACCTTTTTGTGCTCGTGTCGGTGGTTGAAAATCATACAGCCATGCACCATGCTTGAGGACAATGGCCCTTTGCGGCTTCTTCATTGGCTGCTAGAAATCCGCAAGCATACTGAGAAAAATACCTGTAGCATGGTCATCATAACAAAATGCAACCTTGAAGATCTGATGCTAAAATGCAAGACGTGTATCCTATACTCCTTATGTTTATTGAGAAAAGAGTCTTCGAAAATGTCCGCGAGATGTCATACTGCATTCCATGGGATTAAACATAACATGATGGTACCTCCTTCTTCAGAAGAGAGTTGAGCTGCAGTGCTTCTTCCTCCTTGTGTGTTGTACAACGTCATTTTGTTTCTTCCGATTCAGTGGTTGGACAGTGTCCAGAGAGCACCTTGGCAACTAGTGATGTGGCAGCAGACGGAACTATGGCAACAAATGATGTCTCAGTAGAAAGTGCCTTGGCAACGTCAGACGAATCTGAGGAGGGGAGAAAAGTAATTTCTGCAAGTGTTCCCGAGACAAATGGAAAACTCTGCCTCAGGATGCAACTCATTACACCTATCCATGACGAGAGTGATGGATCTTCACAGTTCAGCTTGGAAAGTAAGATGATTTTTTTAAATGTTTTTTGTGGCTGTTGAAAGGTCAGGGTAAGACTAATTGACCAACGTTTTAAAATACAAATAATGTAGTCTAGACCTATAGAACAGGACCCCAATTGCATGTAATGAAATTAGTGTTCTACTACTTGCACCTTTTATGGTCCCTCCTATGTTATATTTCATGAAAATGACACTTTTGAAATTTCAGTGGTTTGCATCCGATAAAACTTGTACCCAAAATACAACTCCAATTGAAATCAGAAACCAAAAATGAACCCAAGCTCTCTTCTGTCTGAGTTTTGTACCAAAATGGAGAAACCAATTTATAGGGACAGTGATGGGCACAATGCAAGAACATGAATTTTCATCAAAGGATGCAATTCGGAATATAAAATTAATGATCTATCTTATAATTGCTAGTCTGTGACTTTCCTGAGAAAAATAGGGATGACAGGTTCCTGCATCTTCTTTTTACTGCAAGAAAGACTCCCAATGATGTCTCTGCTTGAGATAGTGAGTTTGCAGGTAGCTCACCATCTGTCTGTTGATCGTTTACTTTGTCCAGTTGTGTGGTCAAATCTTTTAATGATGGATCACGGACACATTCAGAGTGCAAATTGCCATCTTCATCAAGTCACTGATTGCGTTTTTGCTGAGTTGTGGATCTGATTTGTTTTTGAGTTTTCGACAGTGAGAAAAACAATTTATTTAAACTGAAAGCCATCTATTAGGTTTAAAATAAAAAAGGTGGCTTATTGTCCTCGGACGAGGTGGTGATGAGGTACTGTGGCTGTCCCTTTGGTAGATGAGATCATCACCAAGGATTCTAAAGCAGAAAGTTGTCAGTTACACCTTGTCCCAGGTGTGAATCTGGATGGCTAAAGTGCTGGTTTCTTATACATTAAGGAGCACCTTCTCCCCCTGTGTCAGTAACATTGAACAGGTTCAGGAGATTCAACACAGTCATAATTTCGATTTGCCTGTAGATGACAAAGGAGGGTGTAGTACATGGCCATCTTCTCATACAGGGGAAGTTGTGGCAGATTCTCTTTTTCCATCTCTATCTCACCAAAAGGTCAAGATTCTGCATTGCGATTATATCAGAGTCTGTTTTTCCTTGCTTCGCTCATGATGGATTTAATTTTGCATGGGAAGCCCTAGCGATGATGAGTACTAAGTATCCTACTCCCTTGGTTTTTCGGTGGATATACCTATGAGATGTTATTGATGCAGCACCAAGACAGGTGACCCCCTGTTGTCTTCTCTGTCTGTGAATCTGAATTTTCTTTTTTTTTATCTTGTGATGAAAAATGCACAGAATTGTCTTTTTAATGGGTCTTTGATATAAACATCCCCTAAAAAAATCAGAAGTGGGTTTAAACACACATAAATCAGAATTTCTTCTCATCTTAATTTTATGTTCTCACTTTCAAAATCTAAAAAAATAGACAACTTTTCCACTTACATACAGCTAAAGAGCGCCACAATCTCAGTTTAAAGCAAAGTGCCATTTGGAGCCTCAATTTGTTTGATGGTCTCATGAAATGGGCAGGGTGATATACAATTTTTGTGTTTCTATTCCTGTGCATTTGTTGATTAAGTAAAGAGTTGTTTCATAATGTTATTATGATACCTGTGACCTAGAACTTGTGCACCAGTAGATACCTTTTTTTCTCTGACATATGATCTTAAACAGTGTTCAGAAACATAAAATAGAATAGCAAATTGGTCCTTTTCGAAAAGAAGTGAAGGAGCTTTAAGCAATGGAAAAGAAAAAGAACACCTGAAATATTTTGTTGAAAAAAAAGAAAATAATAATTATAATAACTGAATTAGTTGAGAACCAGCCCCGGAAGTAAGATTGAAGATCAAGAGTCTGTCTACCTTATGGGCTTTTTCACACTCGGACCATCTCCAAATTATGTTCTTAGGGCTATTCTTTAAGCAAAGCATGGCAGTCATAGCTTTCCACACATCAGAAACTCAATGGAATTCTGCTTGATACAAGGCTATGGCATTAACTCTTTGCAGGCTTGCCATTAAGCATTCCACTGACTTTTCCTGAGATGTCCAGGCTGTCTTAATAGGCATGACATTCCTGGCAAGACTCTTTGGCGAGAAATCTGACTCCATGAAACGGTTCAAAAGTAGCCGTGCTCATCATGCTTGCTGGGCCACCCTCCCCGACTTAAACAGTTTTACCAGCAGTAATGCCGATTTTTTAGTCTTATCCATAGGCCAGTAGTCTGGCAAAAGGCAACCTTCCCAATCGATTTAAAACCACAACAATTCTGCCAGTCCTTTTAAGGGAGAGGATGCCAACAACGACTGCAATTCCAATCCGCCCCATCTTTCACTAGACATGCCACCCAAAAGCTGCTTTAAGTCATCCTACCTGCACCATCAACTTCTGGTTGAGGGAAGGTCTCTCATTTTCTGACCAAATGTAGGATCCTCAAGAGGCATCGCTGGGTACTTTAGCTTTTTTGGAAAGGCTAAGGCCCTTCCCTTCCCGTCCACTTACTGAACTGCGTACCTTCTGCAAGTAAGTGCTCCCAAGCGCATGCCTTGATCTTGAAGGCTGAAGTTCTTACCCAGTTGCATTGAAGTGTGCCCTTGGAGGAGCGGGGCATAGAACTTTACTTTTCGGTCCCCAAGAAGCAAAGAGGTTTCTGACCCATTTTGGACAGACGTCTTGTAAACAAGTTTAAAATGATGTCTTAAGGTCAAGTCTTCCTGGTCTTTAATGCACAGAATTGGATGGTGTCTCTTGATCTCCAGAATGCCTGTTTACATTTGACGAGCCGCCCTACTCACAAGCATTACCTCAACTTCACAGTGGTTTCCCAGTCCTACCAATTTGACATTTGGTTTCACACCTGCTCCTCTAGTCATCATCAAAATGTTAGCTGTAGTAGTGGCTTCTTCGGGAGGTCTGTAGTTACAGACCACCTGTACTGCATCATGGTTGTTTATTGCCTGGGATTCTGCATGAATCTTCAAGAATCACACCTCATCCCTGCTGAAAGATGCAACTTTCATTGGCACGATACTGGGCACAACTTTTCTGAGAGCGTTTCCTGCACCTCAGAGAATCTTGGCTTTTCAGAATATAATTCTGGTGTTTGAATTTTTATCTTAGCAGGTTCCTCCCTTGGCATTTATGGCCTTGTGCATACTTTTAGGCCCAAAAGCCAAATGGTTGATAAAAGCTGTTCAGTGGTGCACAAGGTGACTATAGCTCTAGCATCAGAACTGTTTCATGTGCCCCGCCATCTTCACTGTGGATCGTACCGTCCGTCTCCACAGTTGCAGGTTACTATTGTTCTAGATGCCATCTTATTGGGCTGACATGTTCATCAGATGAAGATGACAGTGTGTATCCTTACTTCCCCATTGTAACAGTAAATATACTTGGGTTTACTAGAGTATCTGGCATTCCACCTAACCCTTAAGGCCTTTCTTCCCAACCACCCACTCCCAATCCCACCCCATTCTCAGGGTTCTGTGCACTACTTCACTCTTAGATTATGCCTTGGGTTCAACATGTCTCTGAGTCTACGGTCTGCATTCCCTCTGGTTTCTCTGTTTTCAAAGGTCCTGGAGAAGATACAAGAGGATTGAGCACAACTGTTTTTTTTTTGCCCCACTTTTGTCTAGTAGTATTTGGTATGCTGATCGGTAAATCTCCATACTTGACCTCATTCCACTGTCTGTCCTCTCTAACACAGGTCTGTTTTCACAGCAAGACGGTTGTTGCTTCACCTCAATCATCAGCCATTTTTCTGTAAACGTATAGTTGGAGCTTTAGTGACAAAGAAATCTGAAATTAAAGACACAGAGGCTCAGATTATTTGCAAAATCCCTTCAATGTGCTTCCAACAGCAGCCATATTACTATAGCAACTAAACAAACAACCATTCCAGTATGTTTATCTCCCTAAAACTAATCCTCTTTTTTTGCTGCTTACAAGAAGCTCAAGTCTTATTTTATTTATTGTATTTTGTTATGATTTTGCTTAGCATCATGTAAACAATATAAATTAAACAACTCGATCTCCAAGATTCTCACATCCTCTTCTTTACTGTAAATTAAATTATTGTTTTGAAAACGCGCATCCGTTCTTCGCAACTTCTCCTCATCTTGAAAATTCCCTTGTAGCACAAAGAGAAAAACAAAACGTTTACATTGCAAATTTCCGCACAAACCTACTCATTTACAAAACACAATTCCAATGTTTTACTCTAAATGTTAAACAATCTTCATAATAAATAATGAATGATGTAACATTGAAATAACTAAACTAAACTAAAAGATATTCCTCTATCAGTGCAAGGGTCATAATGGGTGGGATAGTCCAGCCGCTGTGTTCATCGAATCCTAATTTTTCTTTTAAGTAAAGCTAGGAAAATTGCCATTTTATGTTTAAACCTGTCTCTCCTATTATGTGCAAGTTTAAAGCCATTGCACATCGGAACTCTCAACACTCACCGCAGGCTTGAAATAAAAAGTAGCAAACGTAGAAACATGTCACAATTCAGGTGTTGCATAATGTCATCAAAACTTCCACCTACCACAAAAGATTTCAAAGTTGGTGCCTCTCGAACTGAAAGAGCCCCTCAAATACATTCATATCAACACCGGCTTCAGATGTTAAATCTTCGTCACATCTTCCAGCTGTCACAAGTGTCACAGATTTCTAAGGTTTCACATAAGATAATATACTCTCACTACCTCCTGAGTGGCTTATCTTCTTTATATTTATCTCATAGCCCTTCACACACCTCATCACGCACAATTTAGGTTGTTGAAGTTTTTGTCTTAATAAGACAACTTTATCTGGTAAAGAGGGAAAGTTATTGACACCTGAAGCCCTTGCGTCTGACACCCTTCTATAAAAAATAAATAGTTTAACAACTTTGCCAGTTTCCGATATAATTGTGTTAAAGATACGTACTTACTATCCTCATAGTTCCCTAAAATAAATGCAAAACTAATTGAATATCCCCAAAAAACTCAGCGTCTTGAAGGCTTCTTCAGATGAATACTTTTCATCAACGAATAGACAAAAGTGCTCTTTCCCACTGAGACTCTATCCAGCAACTCGTTCTGGCACGATACCAGACCTATAAGAATTAATGGTATGGGAACTTAGTCTTCTACTACATAAAAGTAATAGAAAATATATTATAGCTACTCCTATGGAATCAAAACCCTGTTTCAAAATCCAACTATGCAAAGTCCTCCAAGCTGACTGCTACCTCCTACTTCCAGGAGCTAATGCCTCTTTTAAGTCTGGATCTTCCTTTAATATATCACGGATTCCCCAGAGACCCCTGAACCTTGCAAACCATCATTTGTAACTGCTTTTTCATAACCATATTAGGCATTTTCCTTTTACATTTTTCAGAAGACCTGGATTACCTGGGAATATTAACAGGGTTTCTGTAAAATTTCTTTGAAAGATTTGATAAGCATGCTTTAGTTTGCCAGTAGAGCACAACCAACAGAACACCACCTGTTCTCTTGTTATCTGGCACAAAACTTTTGGGGGAGGAAGGAGCTATGCTTTCCAATTAGTCCGTTATAATTGGTGACTCCTCTGCCACCAGATCCAATCTCCACCTGTATGTAGAACCTTTTGAACTGCCTCATCAGCTTCCCCTCTGTCTGTCTTGAAGCAGACTGAAAACACATCCTTGACCAACGTTTACTTGCTTGAATCCTTCAAATTCCAATGCACATTCAATCTTCTTGGGACATTTTCTCGGACAAGGTCCTGTTGATCCCATCTGAAATGATGAAAAATCTTTTGATCAATCTCTCAACATCTTTAATCAAGCCTCACCATTCAATTAATGCACGGAGCAGGAGAAAGTCCGTCTATCCTCAACAAATCTTACCTCTTTTTCCCTTTCATCAAGCTCTGTATTGGAAACCAACCTGCCAATAATTCCTAAGTAATTTATGCGCAAGCTTTTCTCCTTATCGGTCCATTTCCCGACTGTTGTAATCTGTTCACACGTAGTCCCCAACCTAAAAGACTAGGATCTGATCCTACTTCCATTTCAACTTTGTTTTTAAAGCTCGCTTTCCATTCCATGGCTCCGTGTTCCTTAACTATTGTAGGACTTCTTTCCTTGCTTCCACAACCAATTGAACTGGATGAAGTTGCCAAAACCCCTTTTGAGGTAATTACATTTCAACCTCTGTAACGGCCAGTAATGTAAAGGACCTGGAACTATTGCTTGAATCGTGCCACATTGCAGTTTGAGAGTTCCTCGTGTATGGAACAGCTTGTGCAGCTGTTTCTCCAGTAACAGCAAGGGTTGAGTTAATACAGTTCCACTTTCTTCAAGGAGTCTTGAAGACCCAACTAAGTATGTTTTTAAACTTTTTTTAGCAATATTTTTATTAGTTTGGAATGGCACAAAACCACATACAATACCATTGGATATGCAGTCCATATCAACCTTACAGGAATTCTTCCTTCCATGTCTCCCCCTTCCTCCAGCTTTCTGGGTTTTTTCCCACTTTCATCTCAATCGATCAATACGCTTGTCCTCCTCCATTGCCCGATGTTATTTGGAAAGCTCTCCCTCCCTGGAATCCTCAGGACCCACATTCAGACCATGATGTACTCCACTTCTCCCACACTTTGTTGAACTTTCTGAGATAACCTCTTCCCTCATAGATCAACCTTTTTGCTTCCATAAACATATTCATACCTTCCTTCTATCTGTCGATTCTAGGGGCTTGCTGCTTGCCCCACATTTGTGCTATATCTTGCTTTGCCACCGTGAAACACAGCGTACAAAAAATCAATGCGGCCCTAGGTGTGTCGGCACTGCTGGGGAACCCTGGATTAACCAGTTGGGGTCTCCCCGGAATGTCCACTTCCCATACCATCTCTAATTCTTGGATAACCGCCCCCCAGTATGTTGTGAGTTTGGCACATGCTCACAGTGTGTTTAGGAACTTGCCGTCCTCGGTAACCCATTGGATGCAGTTGGGGTTGGTGGCTCCTAACATTTTGAAAAGTTTACTTCTGTTGAAATGAGTTTGGTGAAGTATTTTTACTTGTATCTACCTCCCTTGTTTTGCTAGCCACTTCCCTTTGGCGCATCAGGGCTGCCTCCCAATCTACATCTTCTAGGGATTCGACATCCCTCTCACATCTGGCCCGTAGGGGTTGTAGATTGTCAGGTGTGTTGTTCATGACTGTGCAGTAGAGTTACAAGACCATTTGCTGAGTGATCTCGCCACCCATTGCCCAATTCATTAAGGGACTGTGTTCTGAAATATTCGCCCAAAGCAGTTTTCATCTCTCAATACGTCGGTCAATTAAACATGCTGGTACCGTTGGGTGAGCGCTAGTTGAAATTCTTCCTGCATAGCTTTGAATGTCTTTATTATGCCTTGATCAACCATGTACCCCAGTGTGTCTATACCTACGAGCTCCCACCGGGTGAGACCCAACAGTTTGTTGACTTCCACAAGGACATCGCTAATGTTCACTTCTCTCGCAGCCGAATGGCTTTAGTAGTGTCGTCCCTCGCTTTCAGTGTAGTCTTAGTTGAGGTGGACAGATAATTCATGTTCGGCCTCCCCTTCAGATAATGTAGGTGTGTAGCAAGTTCTATCCTGACTCTCTAGTCTGGTTGCTGATGCGTTATGCGGTGCAAAACGTTGTTCATTTATGAACTGAAGTAGTGTTGCCCTATAATATGCTCTCAGGTCTGGGAGGGCAATACCTCCATTGTAACATGACCTATGGGTCTGCAGAACTAGCCTTGGGACTTCGCCTTTCCAGAGCATCTTCCGCACTCTTAATCTATTTTGCCAAAGTAGGTCTTTGGTCTCTCAAAGGTTGAATTTTGTAGTATACAAAAGATTTTAGGTAGGAAGATCATTTTGAATAGTGGAGCTCTTCCAAGAATTGTAAAAGGTAAAGTTTGCCATCTATTGACGTCCTCCTGCAATGTTCCTAGGATCTTGTCAACATTCTTTTCCTGAAATGCCTCCCTGTTTGTGTTGACCTTGATTCCCAGGTATCTGAAGTGTTCTTCTGTGACATTAAGGTTTCCCAATATGCCTTCGGTTCCAACCCATTCTCCCAGCTAATACAGGGTTGACTTGTCCCAATTTATATGGTATCCTGAGTAACCTTCAAAGTTACAGAAAATTGATAAGATTGCCGGGTTCGTCATCTCAGGAAGGGTAATGTATATCAAGACACCATCTGCATACGTGAGATTTTTTTTTGGGCTCACTGGCCACCTTCGGTAATCCTTGGATGTACCCTCTGCAGCAGACCCAGGATGCCAGGGGCTCCAGCCAGACCGCAGACAAGGTAGAGAGCGGCCCAGTTCAAATTTGTCTGTAAATGTACAAATTTTTTCTCACTACTGCCATTGGGGCTGTATATAACCGGGCTACCCACTGGCAAAATTTTGACACAATCCCAAAGCGTTCCAGGATTAACTCTCTCCAATCCATTGAGTCAAATGTTTTTTCTGCGACCAGTGAGAGAATGGCCTTGGGCTCATGATCACCGTTTATGTTGGCCACCAATGCTTACAATTGTCTCTGGTTCAGGCAAGTGGCTCTCCTCGGCATAAAACCTGCCTGATCATAGTGTATTAAGGGTTTAATTGCCCTTGCCAGCCTCATTGCCAGGATCTTGTCTGGTATTTTATTCTCTATATTTAACAGTGAGATAGGTCTATACAAAGCACAAAAGTCCCGGGGTTTGCCCGTCTTATCAATTACCACTGTGACTGCATGCTTGAGGTTTGGCGGGAGTTCCCCCTCCTCCCTGGCTGCATGAAATAGTTTCTGCAAATGTAGTTTTAATCGGGCCAGTCTCTTGAACATTTCCACCAGGAAGCCATTTGCTGCTGATGTTTTTCCATATTTCATAGTTGCCAGTGCTTCTTCTGTCTCTTTAATGGATAGGTGTGAATCTAGTACCTAACAGTTCACTTCAGCTTGCCTCAGGACCCCTATTTCTATTAGGTGCCCTGAGAGTGTCTTGTTTGGATCACCTTCTCCTTGTCGTATGGAGCTTGTGGAAATATCGTGCTAACTCCTGCGCTATATATCTGTCTGAGTTGACCAGTTTGCCCTCTTCTGTTCACACATCCATCTCCCATCTCACCTCTTTTTCCCTCCTGCCCAGTCAAGCCAGTAGGCAGCATACCTTATCGCCGGTTTCATAGAGCTTTTTCTGTGTTGCAAGATAATAGTCTGGGGTCGCATTCTGTGTACTGTTTGTGGAACTTCTGCCGGGCCATGACCAGTTTCATATAGAAATCTGGGGGACCCCCTTTCTAGCCAATCTCTTTAGGGCCCTATAAGTAGACTTTCTAGGTTGTGCTCTCTTTGTTCCTAGGCCTTCCGTTCTTCTGGTATTATGTTCTGAGCTGTGTCTCCGATTACTGTTTTGTAGGCTTCACCCAATATTACCAAGGGATCTACTGTACCTTCATTCTTTTCATAATAAAGTCGAGTGTCTACCTGCAGTGTTTTGACAATGTCTTTATCTTGTAGAGCCCATGTATCTAATCTCCACAGTGTCATATCTATGTGTTCCCAGGGTAATTTGCAGTGGGGAGTGATCTGATATACCCCAAACTATGTATTCTGCCTGTCTCACCCAGTGGAGCTTATCTGCCGGCAGGAACACACAGTCTAGATGGTACAATGACAAATGGGCCCCCGATTAAAAAGGAATATTGTCTGTTGGGCGCTTCTCCCTCCAAACATCCACCAGCCTCATGGCATTTGCAAAGTGGGCCAGGCCAGTACACCTGTGTTGCTGCTGTGTGCTAGGCGGACATCTGTTGTGATGCCTGTGCATCACCTCATTAAAGTCTTCACCTTCCACATGTAAATCCTTGTTGAGGCAAATAGTAGGGCCCCCAATTTGTGTGGGAGGTTTGCTCAGACGTTTGCGGTTGTATAGGTACTCACTATAAGAAATCTTCTCCTATTCCAGTTCCCCAGTACCACCACATAACACCACTCAGGGTCTACACATTGTTTTAGTGCTTGGAAGAGGGCTATTTCTTGGCTTGAATCTCCACCCCTCTGGACCCACCCATGTGGGTGTGTTTCCTGTAGCAGCACTATATCTGGGTATTTTTCGCCTAAGGTATTGCGCTACCACTCCACTTTTAATCTTGCAGCCCAATCCATTGACGTTCCATCAAAGGTCTTTTAATTGGTCATCCGTTATTGTGGCATGTGAGGCCTGTGTCAGTTCTGTAATCGAGGCTTGTCCCTCTTGTCTCCATCCACCCCTTATAGCTCCCTTCCCATTGCATCATCTGAGGTGTATGCACTGCCCTAAGTGTGTAACCAAAAACTTCATCTCCTATTTCCCTCCCCACCACCCTACTTTTCATATATGTGGGCTTCAAACTACTCAACCCCCCAACTCGATCTGTCACCTCTCCCTTCCCTCCTCTATGATCCTACCCCAATATTAGCTTAGAGGTGTCCAAACTTTTTTATTGTAGGTTCACCAATCACCAGTCTTACACCGTATAGTTAATAGTTCACACCGAGTTGGTTAGTCGTCTGAGGCCCGGGCCTGCCTGTCTGCCTGCCCCATCTGTGTTGTGGACCTCTTCTTCCTCCGTGTCAGTGGTTCGGTCTTCAGTAGTGTCTTTCCCTGTTGCCGTTAGTGATCGCCTCCATGAGTCTCGACTGGTATGGCGCTGCTTGCCGCCAGCAGGTCTTACAAGTCTTCAGGTCTATCTTCCTCCCGACTGTGTTCGAAGCTCGCTCCTTGACCCATTTTCCATTCCTAATCAGAGTTCTCGAAGTAAAAACCTTTCCCTTGAAAAATGACTCTGAATTTAGCAGGGTAAAGTAGCATATATTTTACCTTAATGGCTCGCATCTTTGGCTTCACCAGTACAAAGGATTTGTGTTGCCAGTGTAACTTTCTTCTATAATCTTTAAAAATTAAGATCCTCTGAAAACCATGGCCCATCTCCTCTCTTCCTCTAACTGTACATAGTATAAGGTTCCTGTCTCTATAGATCAAGAATCAGCTGTGATTGCCCTGGGTGGTGGTCTCGGTGGAGGCTTCCACACCAGGGCACATTGGACCCGCTCAATGAGGAGACGGGGGAAGAGGCTCTCTAATGACACACAGATGTCCACCCACTGTTCGAGGAATTGTTCTGAATGGGAGCCCACTACTCCGCCTGGGAAACCCACAAAGTGAAAATTGTTGTGCCTGGAGTGACCCTCTGCGTCCTCCACCCAGGCAGCCAATTAGATTGTTGTTCCTTTCAGTTTTTGCACTGTATGTCCGAGCTCCTGGATAGACCCTTCCAGCGTGGCTATGCGACATCTGCATCTGTTACTCTGGAGGTAGTCTTGTGCAGATCCATTCGCAGTAGGGCCACGTCTGCCCCACCTCACTAGTTTTAGTTTCCAGGACCCCCCTGGGAGGCCTCTGTAGCCTGAAGGATCACGCTGTTCCCTGGGTGAGGTGCCCCTCAGTCCCCTCTCTCGGCTCAGGAGGTCGCCCCTGGAGTCGATGTGGTGATAAGTGGCAGTGGTTTAGCAAATTTATAAATTTTTCTTCGTCTGGAGACCTTATCCTGTGCCATCATTCCGTGACCCTCGACTAGAGGCATGTATCCACTGTGGCCCACCAGGCCTCCCCTCTCCTTCCCCGGGAGAGGCAGTAGCAGCACGAGCAGCTGTTGCAGGGATTCTGCTTATGCGCAGAACTATGCGCAGGAACCCAGGCCCTCAGTGAATTGCGGTGTACGAAAAACTCACCTCAGAACCCAGAACCCCTATCCGGCCAGCATCAGTGTCCCATTCGTTATCCGAGATTTAGCTCGGCGGTCCCAATGTATAGACAACCCAGAACAAGCGACTTAGTATATTTCTCAGGAATGGTGGGAATCAGAAACACCTTTTCGTAATTATTCTCGTACCAGTCCACAACAGAATAAACAGAGACACGGGAAAAGTTTAAAGAGTTTATTTTATAAACCTCGTGTCCTGAGATGCAGCAGTTTGGCTAACATTAGCAGACAAACGATTAAAATCAAAACCATCAGCATAGTTACAATACCATAGAAAATGAAAGGAGCAATCATTCTAAAATGACAGTGGCTCTAGGCCACCTTCCTTTCTCTAACACACTAATAGTATTATTAGACTAATAAAAGGTCTCTAGGCTTGAATGGGGAACCCCATACCGTATAGATCAGCTCAGAGAGTTCACATCACAGGATCAGCTATGCTCTGCTCCTAGTAACGCTCTTCTTCAGAATGTGTTGAAAACATGTAGCACTGCAATATTAAAAGCATTCGACTTTCAGGTATTTGCAGCTGCGTGCGTGTTATGGCTAAACTAGTGAGCCGATCAACCTGAACTCAACAACATGCACCGTCCAGCGATCCAGACTGTTTCTGTTACACTGTGTGCAGACCAAGGTCGCTATTCACTGTTCAAGATGTTAACAACAGACAGTTCTCATGTGAAGCAAAGTCGAGTAAGCATTTCTCAATTCTAACATGTGACTACAGTGTCGTGTGCAAAAGCGGCAAGATGGCTTTCTAACATTTAAACGCGGTTATGCTAACTTAGCGTTGTACATGGGTAGATAACGATCATCACTACATCCACCCATGATCGGACCAGTAACCACTAGGGGCGCACTAGAAAGAACGCAGAGTTCAAGTTCGATAGAACGGAACCAAGGGCGTGAACTAGAAGTCCACATAAGGGAATTGAAAAAAGTACGAGAAAAACAATTTCAATGGAAAGAGGAAAAACGTAGAAGGGAGGTGAAAAAATCACACACCACAAAAAAACCCCAAAAAAACCAATCAAGGACTGAGGACCGAACGAAAGTACAAAAGTCAATCCATCAAAGTGTAAGCACAATACGTTGCTACTGCTTCCAAGAGGAAATCATTGGAACGTTCCGCAAAAGTATCGGCTATCCAGTTCAGGACGGGGAAAGAACAGACGTGCTCTTCAACCACCGGAGCCTCCAGCACCTGGCGAGGACAACCGGTGGGTATCTAAAGATAACTGTTCGCCAAGAAGTCAATCGCTGCATTTCCGATGTCCCAATTACCAAGAACTCCATGCGCTGCAGCACATGCCATAATCCCGACGCCAGAACAGTCCGACTCTTGGGCCACTAGTGGGCTCATAAATCGATCATAATCCGGATCAGGAGACACCGGGTTTGACAGACACAAATCCAGAGCCCATTGGAACGGACAATCTAGGCAATGAAAGACAGGCTGCACACAAGTAAAGTAGGCAAACCGGAAGGACAATCCATAGGCTACGCTCAGTCGCCAGTGGTAAGGTGCCATAGAATTCAATCATCTGGTTACGAAGATGGTGCAGCCGGGACATGTTGTTGTGCCACGCAAGTTGTGCATCCATAGCGCAAGGCACAGATCAACAATAGTATTCCAGCTACGAGGGCAAGAAGCAAAGGGAGACCTCCGAAGACACTGGAAAAAATAGAATGAAAAAAGGCCGGGATCACTCCAAAAATAGTTTGAAAAGAGGTCACGAGGCCGGAGCCCACGATTTAAAAAAAAATAAGCTATGCCACTTGTGGAAGAGGCATTAAAGATAGTCTGTATCAAGGTCCCAAAATGAAGGGGAAGATCAGTATTCAAAAGCGCCTGCACCTCAGTGCGCGTGTTTGCTACGTGAAGGACAAATGTTTCCCGGGATGAAGTCAAAGTGACCTCTTTCTGAGACAATAGAGTCCTTATTCTGCTCATCTTATTGAACTCTGCTTTCAAGGTTGGAATTGAAGGCCATATGGATACATCCAGCCGGCCATGCGGGGGCGGGAAAAGGACGTTATTACAGCAAACCACCCTCTGTGAGACAGTCACGATGTAGGGAATTCCCACTAGCATTCCACAGCAAGCTTCATTATTTAACAGCAAATAACTACCGTTAGCAAGCAGCGTAAAAGGGTTATAACAGGGACAGGGATCCCTTTCAGGATGCAAGCTAAATTAGGGGCCTGTACATTACACGCACCATGCAATTGAATGTGCCTACACACAACAGAGTAATCCGGTGCAGAAGTGCACTCTTCACCTTTCAAGTAAACCTCCTTGCCGTCCCTCACACATCTGTATGTGAAAGGGCGCGACCAGACTTCATGTAAGAAGGCAGTACCCAACTGTTCGTACCTGCCTAAAGCATAATGTTTCATGCACGAACTAAACTTAAACAGGGGAAACGGTAGAGTGATCAACCCATGTACAAGCCACACGGCCGAATTCAGTTCGGCAACAGAGAAAGGCAAAGGTTCTAGCTTTTCAATGTGCAGCAATGAATATGTAGCATCCTTCATGGACATGAATTGCTGTTTCGCAGTCAAATTAAAGGGAAGGAATAAAGATGAAGTATTCATGTAATCCCAAGGGACTTTCCCTGCCTTCAATGTTTGCAAAGTCCATGCAAACTGCATAATGGAGCGCAATTGGTTCTGACCATGATACAATACAGATAAATCATCCTGCACAATGTCTACTACTGATGAAACAATGTTATCTAAAGTATAGATTCTGGAAGACAGGGTGTTAATGCTATTATCTATAACAGCCAGCACTTTTTCCATATTGGCCTGATCAATAGCACGCAATCTGGAAGCAGCCTCAATTTGTGACAATTTCCAAACTTCGCTATAAACAGCATACACCCATCTCTGGGGTCTGCCAACAGCAGGACCCTTAACAAAATCATTCAAATCTATTTTGTCATTTAATCGCGCTAAATGGAGCTTAACAGACGCTAAAGTGGAATGTTGCAGCCAAGACTGGCATAACTTCCCTACTGAGTAGGTAGTTAGTGTGAGAGGATTCAAAACGGGGGTCCACACGAACCTGTGTATACCCCTGCTTCAAATCCAGAAACCTATGTTGACAAGAGTCTGCACTCATTTGCCACACCAACCACCCCTTCGGGTTCAATGTAGAAATATTGAAGGAAGTGTTGGAAACCTGTGTCTGCAACATATCAAGTGACAGACCCGTATGATTACCCCAATTTGGATAAGCACCCAGATCTGGCATGGAGGGAGAATTTAATTTTTTAGAGGTAGCCAATCCAAACCAGGTCGTCTGAAAAATGGAGGAATTTAAAAACAACATATGATTCGGGATGAGACAGGCACGATGCAAAGCCTCTGTTCCCTGTACTTGCCATCGTTTGGAACCCCAAACCGATTTAAGATTGACTGTAGCCTTCCACAGATCATACCCGCCAATTGCCAACTCGTCCATGAAGGAATTGGAATACAATAATTTGGTGTGTCTCAGTCTAATTTTAGAAGCAGCCTCAGGCGCAACCTTAAAATAAAAGGACGCTGGATGGGCTACACTAAAATCAGAAAAATAAGTGAACTTTTCCACCAGTGTGGTAGAACTGCCCATCCTAGGGGCAGGGCAGTGTTCCCATTGTGTAAAATTTACAAAATTTCTAAACGTATTTGCCTTGTGCAGGAAATGTGTGCCATAATGTTGATAACAAAATTGTTCATCATAATTAGCAGTATCTAAATACAAATCCTCCGCATCAAACGCAGCATAATATTTCAAATCAGAAAACAGTGCTTCTATGGCTTGAACATCCCAATCATCTGAGTGAATGTTCTGTTTAACGACATCACCCATAGAAACACGAAATACATTTGGCACATTAATCACTTCAGTGGGGCCATGGATTTGGAATTTAACAGCATCCCAAGTGATTCCATCACGTACAGGCCAGGCAGTAATGTTCTCAAAAGTCTGGTCCCTCTTCATTATGTGTGATGAGGAGTGGGGGGCCAAAGTTCCATTAATTAGTCGAATCGTAGAGCGTTCGTTCAGGTAGTGTCCATCGATAAGTCTAAAAAACACCACCACAAAGCCAATGGACATAAATAAAAAACACATATGAGCACCAGCCAAATGCAAGTCCAAGGGGTATCATAAAATGTCTCTTGAACCAAGCCACAAAAATCGAAACCTTGGACGGGGCACTGGAAGTCACTGAACGAGAATCAAGAGTCTTGTGAGAGCGCAACTGTGGTGGATTGTAAAACAGGCAAGGTAACATCCGCAGGATAAGCATAATCAACTTCTTCAAGCACGCCACTAGGTGTTTGTGGCAACAAGGGACCAGTAACGGCATGCATCTCGATGGCAACATCAGGCACTATGTCAGAAGCTCGGGCCACAACAGAATTTCTCAGCATCGAAGGGCATGATACTGTCGGAGTCATACTAAGAAGAATCGGCCACTCGTTGTAGTTTGACATTGTCAATCGAAATGTACCTGTTATCCTTTCGACCAGGAAGAGGGGGTAAAATGACAGTTCTTGTACCCTGCACTCCAAGCACTGGAACCGGTGCACGATAAGAGGGGCTGAACTCCTTCTTGTTCTCCACCTTCTCACGGACCAGATCACCAACTCGGGGTAGCCAGCCGACTACCGGAATCTGAACCTCAGCTTCAGATGAGGAGGGTACGTGTTCCTTCGCTAGACTGTTTCTGGCTTCTTGTAGAGTCTGCAATACAGCACAGTGTTCATCTACGTCAAAGGGTGTGGCTGACGCCGCCATGTCTAGACCATCAAGGTCTGGAACAAACATTTGAACACCAAAGAGCATCATGTATGGGGTCCGCCCACCCAGAGACCTTCTAGGGAGATTATTAAGTGCACGCTGCACGTCATATAAGTGGGCAAGCCAGTTCTGGCCAGTACCCAAAACTCGGGCTGTCAAAGATTGCTTTAAGTCACGGTTCATTCGCTCCACTACACTATTGCCCTCAGACCGGTAGGGAGACGAAAATTTGACTTGGACCCCCAAATTTCTCATGGCCTCTTTGTACGCCTTAGAGGCGAACGCCGGGCCCTGATCAGAATGAAAGGTACCACACGCAAAACTCCCAACAAAGACACGCAAATCCTTAATGACAGTGCGAGAATCAGCACTCCTTTGTGGCCACACCCACAGAAAACGTGTGCACGAATCCACTGCAACCAAGATGTATTTGAAAGCAGTATCAGAGGTAAAAGGACCGCAGTGATCTAAATAAACACAACCCAATGGTTTACTAGATATGTACAACTGAGTTTGTGGCGGGCGTGCCGCAGAAGAAGGTTTCATCTGCTGGCAAATATCACAATTAAGAACATAAGCCCTGGCTTGTTTGTACAAACCGCACCACCAGTAACGTTGTTGTAACAAAGATATAGTAGCCGCAACGCCGGCATGCGCGGACGCGATGCCCTCGTGGGCCGCTAATATCAAAGAAGGTCTGCAGTCCGCGTTGGGAATCAATCTGTCACCAACGTCATTAATCCTCACTAATGGGACTTTATCAGGACTTAAGCGATAATGGTAACGAGCAGGAAAACCTTTTGGTGGCTTCGTGCCCTGCTCTGGAGCAGCAATAGCTGCCAAGATGTCATCATCGATCTTACTTTGGGATCTTGTAACTGCTGCTACTAAGTATGTCACCACTGCTGTTTTTGCTGCCTCGTCAGCTAAGCTGTTGCCGACAGCATGGACACCAACGCGTTGGTGACCAAGAGTGTGAATTACATTCACGAGAGGCAGACGGTCTTTAAGATCTGCCATTCGAACCCAAAGCAGTTTATGCTTTATAGTGCTACCTTTGGAATCATGGTAGTCATTCTGAGACCAAAAGTGTAGATTGTCGTTGTAAGATTGAACACAATAAAAGGAGTCACTCACTATAAGTGTAGTGACTCGGGGATCAGCAAACTCCAGTGCGAGCACCGGGGCACGTAGCTCCGCCAACTGAGCGGTACAATCACCCAATGACTGCGTGTGCACTACATCGGACATGAATTCACCATTCACAAAAGTACCAACTACAATTGCGCAAGCTGCTGAATAGGCGTGCTTTGATCCAGTTGCGGGTTGCGCAGACCCGTCCGTGTATATGGCACAATGGTAATCCTCGAGCAGGCGCAAGGACAGAGGAGCTGGATGAACGAATTCATACTGCAAAAACTCCTGAGTCTGAAGGGCTGCGTCAAATATAAAGGTGACGTCCGGCGAGGTCAAGGAAGTGGCCCATTGTATCCACCTTGGATGCAAAGCTTTAGAATTCGGTACACTTGCTTTCGTCACCGCCTCTAGAGCGGGATAAGGTGTAACCGCCAACATGCGTTTCCCTTGCGACAGCGCTCGTTCTTTCAGAATCGCCATCTGCACTGCTGTCAGAACTTTCTCGACAGCGGAAAAACGCAGTTCAGCTGAAGTGTACAAGTGAGATTTGTAAGCAATGGGGATGGTGTCGCCCTCATTGAACGTTGAGTATGTGAAACCAACTGCGCCGGGCACTGTTCTTATGACCAGGTTAGTGTGATTATCACGTGTCAGTAAGTACTTAGAAGCAAGAAGATCAGCTTGCAATAACTGCAATATAGCTGAATGCTCAGGGAGCCAACAGGATTTGGGAAAAGTAGGTTGTACCAAGGCGTAAAGCGGCTTGATACGCTGGGCATAATCCGGGATATAAGTTCGACTGAATTTCAGAAAATCCAGCAGGGATTGTAATTTTTTCAGCGAAGTAGGAGAACGGAGGCATGCGCACTTTTCTAGAAAGTGCAGAGCCAATCCTCGACCTTCATTGTTGAGTTCTTACCCCAAGAACAACACTGTAAACTCTGCAATGTGCGACTTCGCAAAATTGAATTTGTAACCGAAGTCTGCAAACAAACAATAATGCGATCAACGCACCGAAGATGCGGGTCCAACTCGTCATCCGTGAGAAATATCATCCACGTACGAGTACGCATCTGGGTCTACACCCTCTAAGAGGAAGACCACGCGAGCGGCAAAGACTCCCGGGCTGTTTTTATAGCCCATTGGCAATCTTTTGAATTGTTTTTGTTTGCCACCAGAGGTGAAAGCCGTCCACTAAGAGGACAGGTTATGGCTGTAAAAGCCATTGGAAATGTCAAGTGTGGTTTTAAACCTTTTTCTCACGAGACTATCGACGAGAGCCGAACTATGGGTGTTCTGTACTGCACAGGTCCGGCAATGAGAATTAAGGTGCCGGTAATCCAAAACTAGGCGGTACGACCCGTCAGGCTTCGTCACAGTAAACAAGGGATTATTCATAGGTGACACACATGTTTCGATTACTCCCTGATATTCCAATTGTTCAAGGATAGATGCTACGTGAGATGAGGGGTATTGGGCTTGTGGCTGGGGCGTAGTCCGTAACGGAATCTCATGGCCGGGGGAACATTTATCCCAGTCCACCTGAGTCCGATATAACGCAGGCGCTTGCACCTGAGCCCATTTCCCGGCATACTTATCAGCTAGGACCTTAGGCACTGTGTGCGCAAAGGACGGGAGGATTACCTCCTCCCCTCTAGGAGCAGCCAAAACGAAAGCCGGGGGCCAATCTGCCTCCGCCAACAAAATATCATAGGTAGTGGTCAGATTATCCCAAAAAAAACCTTGAATTGTACGTTGTATGTCACCTTCAATGTGAAGAACTATATTATATAGCCTATCAGGAGGAGACACACTAGTGTCAGCAGTTTCAATATTTCCGAATATATCAGTTGCTGTCGCCACCAGATATGGACGCAGTGCTTGTCGCACTAATGTAACTTTCACCGCGCTTTCCAGCAGCGTTCGCGCCCATGTTAGGTTCTGAAGCTGCGTCCGTACCATCTGAGGCATACCTCGCTGTCAGTGCAGCAACTTTCTTCTTCTGAAACGGGGGTCTTTGACGTGCAGAGTCTTCTTGCTTGCCTTTGCCGTCAGTCTGTCGGGATTGCTCACGTGCTTGCGGTGCACACCGGCTTTTACCAGCGCCTCCGCCACCGGATTGTGAAGCCGATGTTTCCTGTGAAGAACAAGGAGAGCGTTGTTCAGAAACCTGAAATCTATCAGGTGACTTAATAGTAGCACGATCGCGCAAATCATAAGTGCGTTCACTACTTTTCTGAACGGGAGAGGCAGGACGAGACCCGTTTCTGTTGCTGTTTTTGCTGTTTTTTCGCCCTCCAACTTTGTTTAGGAAAGTTAGGGCGCTCGTCCTTACCAGACGAGTTCGCCTTTGTCTGCTGAGAATCAGGATTTTTCACAGGTGGCTTAACCCCTAAAGCGCTACGACCAACCTGTTTATAGGCCATCTCAATAATTTTTGCGAATTTCCTCGGCTTGTCGTCTTCGTCCACCGCGTCTAATTTATTAAGCACTTGGAACTGCATAGCATCTCCTTTGAGGTTGCCCAATATCATGGTAGCAACCACATCAAAGACACCGACAAGCCGCATACCTAATTCAATAGCAGCCTCCGCACCATGATTCTCCTGAACACGTTTTATAACGGAGGGCAGAACCGACAGAGACGGAGTGCTATAGCACTTCGAGTATGTCGCTGCAAAGACCTTACCCCAGTTTTCACAATCTGCCATATCTGGGAATAAGTCTTTAGGCAAAGCAATGGTAAGGATCCTGTGCTTCTCCAGAGGAGATGTACGCGGATAAACCGCTTCTATTTGATCAAATTTCTCAGCAAGCCAATAAGGGAAATCATCCCTATTCTGGGGTCGCTTGCCTACCAGCGAATTGACCATAACAGGACTGATGACCACCGCGTGGTGGTCCGTCGGTTGTCCCGCAACAGCAGTAGCGACCACCTGCACGTTGCGTGACACGTACTGCACTAGAGCCCTATGTACTGTAATCGGGGCAGTGTGCAGAACACGCAACTCAGCCACCGCTACCTGCAGGTAACGGGGATGAGGCGTAAATCCGGCTAACACCGGCCATGTGGCCCCTGGGATTAACAAAGGGCCCATTCTCGCCGGATTTACCGCATTGGGAAGGGCGCCATTAAACCAAATGTTATGCTGCCAAGCGGAAATAGGAATTTCTTGAGTCCTATATGGCGTATAGTTGGCTGGTAACGCCGTGTGAGTATAATTGTGGAACGTATCATCGTCATCACTTATCGCTGGGAAAGTAACCCAAGAGTAGAACAACTCAAACGGAAACAACGCATCGGCACTCACTACAAAAATCACAGCCATACCATCGTCTGGCACCCCATAATTCGCCAAATGACGTTTCAGGGGTGCTCGGCTATGAGCCGGAATATCGACCGCCATTAGGACACAAACAGTAAATCTACAATATATCAGCAGCACCAGGGTTCAGATTAAATAACCTTTTTAATGATCAAGCTTGAATGAACCTATTTAGTCGAAACACAGGTAGGTTAAACCGTCACTCCTGTTATCCGGAAACCAGAGTGAGGGTGTTGTGGACTAATACAAGCACTACTAAGGCGTCTCAAATCAATAGACCAAACGTTAGGTGCGCCATGTTGCAGGGATTCTGCTTATGCGCAGAACTATGCGCAGGAACCCAGGCCCTCAGTGAATTGCGGTGTACCAAAAACTCACCTCAGAACCCAGAACCCCTATCCGGCCAGCATCAGTGTCCCATTCGTTATCCGAGATTTAGCTCGGCGGTCCCAATGTATAGACAACCCAGAACAAGCGACTTAGTATATTTCTCAGGAATGGTGGAATCAGAAACACCTTTTCGTAATTATTCTCGTACCAGTCCACAACAGAATAAACAGAGACACGGGAAAAGTTTAAAGAGTTTATTTTATAAACCTTGTGTCCTGAGATGCAGCAGTTTGGCTAACATTAGCAGACAAACGATTAAAATCAAAACCATCAGCATAGTTACAATACCATAGAAAATGAAAGGAGCAATCATACTAAAATGACAGTGGCTCTAGGCCACCTTCCTTTCTCTAACACACTAATAGTATTATTAGACTAATAAAAGGTCTCTAGGCTTGAATGAGGAACCCCATACCGTATAGATCAGCTCAGAGAGTTCACATCACAGGATCAGCTATGCTCTGCTCCTAGGAATGCTCTTCTTCAGAATGTGTTGAAAACATGTAGCACTGCAATATTAAAAGCATTTGACTTTCAGGTATTTGCAGCTGCGTGCGTGTTATGGCTAAACTAGTGGGCCGATCAACCTGAACTCAACAACATGCACCGTCCAGCGATCCAGACTGTTTCTGTTACACTGTGTGCAGACCAAGGTCGCTATTCACTGTTCAAGATGTTAACAACAGACAGTTCTCATGTGAAGCAAAGTCGAGTAAGCATTTCTCAATTCTAATAACATGTGACTACAGTGTCGTGTGCAAAAGCAGCAAAAGCGGCAAGATGGCTTTCTAACATTTAAACGCGGTTATGCTAACTTAGCGTTGTACATAGGTAGATAACGATCATCACTACACAGCCTGTTTTCCTCTCAGGCAGTGCTAACGGATAGCGTACTGGAGACTCAGAATGTCACGCTCCCCTGATGCCAATAAGTGTTCCTCAAAAAGTCCAATGTGTCCATCGTATACCAGACTGTCATTTCTACCTCTTGGTTCTCTCCCGAACCAGGGCTCGCTTGAATTCCCCAATTTGGCTTTGGTGTCCCGAGTCTTACTGGGTTGGTGTTCAGGGGCAGCCCTCACCAGAGATTACAGAACCCCAGAGTGTGGCATCACTCTGTCGTTGTCTTTCTTCGGGCTATCTACACCAGGTGCGCACGCCCATAGGGCTAAAAGGGCGTCAGCCTCCCCCCTCCCCACCCCCACACCTCCCTCCCCCTGTCGTGTGTCTCAACCCGGGCTGCTGCAGTTCGAGCTGCTATGGGCTCGGCTGTGCAGTGTCTGGAGTCTTGTCTCTGGCACGCCCTAGTTTTTCACAGGTCTTTTAAGACCATTTGCATATTTACATACCTTTGTAAACTGGTTACTGAGGCTTAGTTTAGTTTTGCTATTCTGGTTCCAGTACCTCCCTGGGCCCCCACTCTGCCTTTTCCTTACATTTGTATTTTACATTTACTGCCGTAGTGCATGAATACATTTCATGAAAAGGAATATAAAGTAGGGGTTGCCAAAAGAAAAATGCCAGCCATGTGTTATTTAAAGAGCCTGCAAAGACCTTGTCTTAACACTAAATAGGGTTATAAATAAAAAAGTATATATTCATTTGTAATGTGACTTTTATTTCTTTGTTCCTTTTAATTATCAGTCATGGATCATTCAGGAAGCCCTAGAACACAATTAAAAGTGCTTTCTATTTATATTTGCTGTTCGAAGTATGCACAGATAAGTGCTGAAAATATGGCTTTAGGTGACTGTTTATTTTTGTACCGTCTGGGACATCAAAATAATGAGCTGGCAACCCTAATCATAAGACTGGAAGTTTGTTGCAGGATCAGAACATAATTTATTTCCTCCACCCTCGATCTCTGATTAATGTCATAATAGCAATAGTTTAACTCCTATCTGAAACCCTACGCTGCCGTCAATATCATGCTGAGTTACTTCAAGTGTCTGGGAATGCACTCTGCATTCGGACAACTCACTCCTCATTCTGGCCCTTCACTTTTATGCTTACTATGCACTCACAGTGATCACAATGCACTCACACTGATCACCATGCACTCACACCATTCACCCTCTCACCCTGCACTCACAGTGATCACTCTGCACTCACAATACACTTGTGCTGTTCACCCTGTACTTCACCCTGCAGTTACATGAGCATACAACTCACCCTGCACTCATGTGACACTTCACTCACCTGTCCCCCCTCACTGCTTAATCTGCAATCTCTCTCAAACAAGCCCATCACTAACCTTGCATTCATTCATCCCACTCTGCACCCAAAATCATATGGTCACCCTGTAGTCTCTCCTCTTACCCAACTCACACTTTCGCATCGCTCACTGTGCACTCACATGGGCACTACTGCCACCCACACAGTGCAAAGGGGTGCCTGCTACAAAGAATGTGTACCATGCAGATCTCAGAAGTGAGTGAGTAAACTATGAGTAGCGCTATAAAAAAAATATATTTTTGTCAGAAAGGTGCTATAGAGAGATGAGGTGCATTGTTGGTGATTGGTAGTGAGGGAATTCATGGAGGAGGAGGAAATTGGGGTGAGGCGCTAAAAAAGACTGTTGCACCGTGTGGAATCAGTGATGGGGCAAGCCCTGGTTGGGAGTGTTAGCCCGCCCGCACCCCCAAAGTTCGCTACTAGCTGCGCCCCTGCTCTACACCCACTGCTTGCTGGGGGCTCTCTTCCCGCTCCTCTGGGCTGGGCCTCTCAGTGCGCCCCAGTTCTCCCCCTCTCCCAGGGACCCCCTGCGGCTTCCCAGTGCCCCAGGATCCGCCACTAGTCTTGCCCTTTCCCCAGCCTTTTCTGGGCCTAGACCAGTCCTGTCTCTATCTTTGTGGGCTTATTTTCCTGGCCCTCCCGGGCCAGCTTAGTAGACAGGAGGGGGCTTCCACCGCGATTCACTAGCTTCTCCGATCCAGCTTCTGTTTTTCTGTGCGGTGCATAACTTCTGGCAGCCAGGGCAGGCCCATTAAAATCTCTCTCCGGGCCCGGGCTTCTGGTTGGCCAGTCGCCTGACTGGCTTCGATTCTCTCCATCGGTCTCTGCGGGATCTTTTTTTTTTTGTTGCAGTTTTATATAGTGCAAACTCGACCCGAAGGTATTGGAGTTCTTTACATGAGCACGTTACGTTACACAAGGACACATTCATTTTTTGGTAGGCACAGGGATATTAAGTGATTTACCCAGAATCACAGGATGTGGAGTCAACCCCGAGGTTCGAACCTTGGTTTCCCAACTCCAAAGTCGGCAGTCTAGCTAGCCATGAGGCCACATCCTCTCCCCAGGATCATTTCTGTCCATCCTTACTTCTCAGTTTTCACTGCTCGCCTCCCCGCTAGCTGTCCACACTCCTTAGATCTCTTGGGGTAGTGGCCTTGTTTCCGCTGCTCTTGGCCCAGTTCCCACCATTTCCTCGCCATACCGGCAGGCTGGAATTTCCAACCACCCGGTCTGGTCTTCTGTGGCCTAAGCCGCTGTTGCCCCTCTCCTGGACTTCCCAGGCTGAGGGTGACGGCGAACTCGCCTTTTACGATTTCCTCCCTAATTCCCTTAATTGATCAGGAGTCGGCAGCTGATTACAGGCCCCAGCGCTCCACTCGTTCAGGACTGTTCAGGATTGTACTGGATTGGTTTCAAATGCAAGAGCGCTACAGAATGGCGTCCGCCATCTTGTGCCTCCAACCACACCCCTCCATTTAAAAAAAAGATTTTATTGATATTTTGGCAGATGGTATGTGTACTGCATTGTACTATCTACTAACTGTTGTTTATGACTCCTCTTTCAATTTTAACGTGCATCCTTTAGTCACTTATTCTCTCAACAATATTGCATATGTCCTCTAACTTTAGGGCAATATCCTATTCTGGTTCTTCAAGTTTTCCTTCCCAGTAGAAGCAGGAGTTGTTGATGGTGGCGAAAAACACAATTTTCCAGGCCCTTCACCAAGCTTGCGGGATACTACTCCTGCTGCCCCATGCAGCTGGCTGTGACGAGAGACAGGCAAAGTATTAAGAAGATGCTTCTAACCAGCCGTACTCCTGAAGCAGTGCCATGCTAAAGCATCACTGAGTGCTGTCCTAGGAGAGTGGTGGACTCAGCAGCACCAGTCTACCACCAATAGAAGTGTCTGAAGAGGTTAGGCACATCTCAGAGTCCCAACACCAGCCTTCTCCCCTACAGAGCAGAGCTGATATCACACACCCATGCACACTCTGCAGAGCAACACCAGTCTGCAGACCAACACATAACCCGTCATGTGCCACCAACAAGGATATGCCAGTCTGCTATCCAGTCCTTTACTTGGTAATCCAGGGGCTGCCATTCCCCTGAATTCCATAGCAGTGTGCGGCACCCAAAGGCCAGCAGCTCCATGCACCTCAGCCCTGCTTACTTACTCAGAGTACCTTGGCCAATACCCTCTCATGCTGCAGAGAAAAATTGTGTCACTGCTACTTGGCACCTCTAGCTGTGATGAGGCTCATGAACAATGGACGGGTGGGAAGGGGAGACCCCTCAGCAGCAACATAAACACCAGTCTTCAGAAGGTAGCCTCTCCACTGTAGAACTGGGGTCGCCATAGCTGTCAAGCGGCATGGCAAAACACTAATAGCTCATCTGTAGTAAAGGATTTGTTTAGGATGTTCTGGGGCATAATGTATGAGGATCAGTTCCATTTTGCCTTGAAGACCATGCCCTCCTACAGAGTGTATGTTAATGAGCATAAAGTATGTTGACTTACTGTGTAAAATGTGTGTGGTGATTAGCGAAATATGAAGGAGGTGTTTATTTGGCATATGGATATGCTCTATGTGGCAGCATTGTTTGTGCCTGCGCATGGATATTGTGTAAAGGGTGCAGGACTGCAGGCACTTAATATTCAGTTACCTGTGTTGTTGGAGTCCAGTGTTCTGGTCCTACTCCCTTAAAGGACCAGGCTGGAAAAGGTCCTGGTGGTCCTTTCTCATCCTCGCCTCCCGCTTGTGATTAGCTGTGCACACCACGATAAACATGCGTAGGATCGCAGATGATGAGGTGTGTGGTGAATATGTGGTAATTGCCACTTTTAACCAGATTGGCTGTAGGCAAAAATGTTGACGGCTCAGGCCATGTAGCCTTACTCTCCATGGGCTGATCACTGGTTGGTAGTAGTGCATATGTGGTGAAAGCTTTCTTTTTTTATGTGAAGGAATGTTTTCTTTAACTTAACTGTGTATTGTCACAAGTTTGAAGATTCAAGTCATGCTGTCTGTCTCATCATATTGTGCCACTGATGGTAGTGGTGCCCAAGCATTGGCAGCTTTACGTATAGCATGCATATTGCAGGAAATGTGTTCTTTTATCAGTTTTGCTGATGGCAGAAGGGTTAGAAGTTCAGGTCACCTGAACATACTAAAGAAGCAGCTTAAGCTGTATAATTAGCGGTAAAATTATTATCCATATAGCACTTGTTTTCCTCAACTGCAGGACCTTGATAAAATAGGGAATCCTTTTGCTAATATGCATGCTCCTTTTTATTTCTTTATATTATTAAAGAATGCATACTGGCAATTGGGATGTACCAAACATACTCTAATAGGGAAGAAGTGCACATTTCTCTAGTATTAGATCCTTCATATATTAACATGCTTAAATCATTCCCCGTCGTCAGGCTAGGCATTCACTTTAATCTTAAATAGCAGCAGATAATGTTAAAATGACCATAGGTCTTAACATTAATGGTTGTTTAGTAGCCCATCCACCACATTTGAAGCAACCTGAAACTTAAGCCAAAGAGGTGGTAGTGCCAACTCTCCTTCTCCCCCTAAAGCAGACCATGGCTCAGATATCTACCGCTCGTTATGTGCGAAAGAGTCCCTAGGCAGAGCTCTGCTCCAACCTTTCAGTGACCTTAAACTATTGCCTTTTTTAGTCTACACTGAGACTGAACCAGTCCTGTTTTCAGCTTATAGCAGTAAGTTGTTTTTGGGGAACTTTACTGTTTTCTGGAGCAGGGAGACTCTTTTTTTTTCTTTCTTCCTTTTCGGTCAACCGCCGCCAACTGTCTGGCTGACAGTGGGGAAAATAACCTCTTTTCAAATCTTGTTATACCTGTGGACAGAATATGATTTATACTAATGATCCTCATTCACATTGTATTTGTTGCCTTTACCCTACTCACAAGGCTTTGGAGTTGTCATATATTTAAGACATTCCCTTCAAAATGTCTGAAAGACAGAGAAAGGGGGTTGGCACTATATGTACTGGATAAAGAAAAATGCTCCCTTTCTAAATAAGATGCCCCTCCTCTGGGAGCATTCTGTAAAAAGTGCCCCACAAAGCACTACCACGAAGATAGCGCAAAAAAAGAGACATGTATAGTTCCCTGAATTGGATTTATTTGGTATAGCTCTTGCACCTACTTCCTCACAAAATACATTGACCCAACCATTATTTAAGAAAAAACATTCAAAAACCTCAATATCTGCTATGATCAAAATTAAAATCTTGTCAACTACACCATTGATGACTGTTCCTATAATGTCTCTCATACAGCTGTCAACTCTGACACTTTCGATGTCGATGAAGACACCTTTGACACGACAACGTTGATGACCACACCATCGCAGTCATCAATGTTGGCATCATCCCTGCCAATGTCTGCACTATTGACTACACTTTTCACTGCACCCACATTTTCACCAATCAAGGTGCCCGCATTTCCTTCACAAATTCTGGATTTTGAAAGACAAATTCATGCTCCTATGTACCTCCTAGATACAATACGGAACCAGAAGTCTTGCAGGTGCTTGTTGCTTTTCTGTCCATACTACTGCAGTTGATGGACCCTTTTCAACAGTTGCTACCAGAACACCCTGTGGGTCAGCCTCCACAGCCCATGTTACCTTCTGTACCCATCTTCCTGCCTTCGCTATTACGGTCAACGCTTTCTTGACTACCTTTTCTTCACCACCGATCCCACCGTCAAAAGAACCATTCTCTAGACTTTGCTTTAGACCGCTCAGCCCACCTACTCCTGAAGACATGAATGATGAGCAATTATCCAACTCTATATATTCAAATGTGGATGAGGAGGAAGATTAACTTCCAACAGGAGATGATTGAGATAACAATTTAGAAGATGACTGTATCATACCCAATAATAGCAGCCTGTTCAATCCACCAGATTAACCAGTTATCTCCCGCTGCCATACCTTGATGTACAGGACCGTAAAAAATTAAATTTGCCAATGACTTCACTGGAACTGCAATGCATCCTTTTTGATTTTAAGGAGCTTCCAAGAAAACCTGTGAAGTTCATACCTATTGTGGATTTTGTCGTGTCAGAAGTGCTAAAACTAATGAAAACACCCGCTACAGTTCCAGCAGTAATACCACAGCTGGAAATAAAAGGATAAAACCCCAGATTTAGCTCTAGCCTGTTCTACTGGCAATTCAAAGCCAGACCGTGTTATAACATCAGCAGCTCATTGTAGGTCTGAAAACCTCACCACACCATTATCGACTCCTCGAGGCAGACAGTAGACATATGGATAGTTTGGACCACAGGATTAGTTCAATGGCAGCAACATCCATTAAGGCTGCCAAAGCTCTGCCAATTTTAAGACTTTACAATTGCCAAATGTAGCATGGCATTGTACCACTGCTCGATCTCATCCCATAGGGGACAAAAAACAGGCTGAGAAGGCAGTCCTCTAGAGAAGAGATTTTGCATCAACAGCCATAATTGATGCACCTATGGATGTTTCAAATGCAGGCTTTTGCTAGCTTGCAGGTGCAATTGTTTTGAGAAGGCAAGGCTAGCTCAGATCCACAGCCTTCCATCTTGAGGTCCAGTCAAAAATCCTTGCCATACCTTTTGATAGTCTTGCCCTGTTCGGAAAAGTACATGGATGAAGCTCTCCAGAGTCTCAAGACGGACACAGATGCAGCAAAATCATTAGGACTTCTGTAATACCAATGACCTTGTTTGTCCACTTTTCGTGGCTCATGCAGATCCCAAGCCTACAGAGGCGGATTTTATCAATATCGAGGTCAATGTCGACCATGCTACCCCCAGCGACAATCCAGACATTAATAGGCTTACAACCCCCACATCAGCCAGAGGTAAAGATAATAAAGAAGACCATCAGGACGATAAAGGAGCTCTTCTCAGTCATGCTTCATTGACACCCAGAAAAGAGCTTGACTCAATTCAGTTGCCTCCCCTTCCATCTCAGTTCCACAAGTGGGACCTAAGAATTTACCTTTTTGCCCCTGCTCTGGATTCAATAATATTGGACTAATGGGTGCAGCAAACTGTTTGCACAGGTTAATCTTTAGAGTTTATACAAAGACCAACTGACTGGCCACCCCAAAAAACTTCATCTCCACTTTAGGGAGCTACAATTGGAAATTCTCTTTCTTCTCCTATGGGAGCGATAGAAAAAGTCACAAACTAACCAGGAATTTTTCTCCAGATTATTCTTTATAAAGAAATATGATAAGATACTGGAGACCAAATACCTTTGCTTTTCAATGGCCGTACAGCATCAATTCAAGGAGCTCCCTTTCGGCTTCAAATCAGCACCTCGGATTTCACCAAGTGCCTATCGCCAGTTGCTTCTTCCTCAGGCAACACGGTCAGCAAGTGTACCCATTATACATGACTGGCTCGTCAAGGCTCACTCAAAGGAAGAGGCAAAGGCTTCTACGACTACCTCTATCAGTCTCTTAATTGTTCAGGGCCTATACTAAACAAAGACAAATCCTCTTTAGGATAGGAAATTATAAAAATGTATAAAGCACACTAATACCCGTGGGTGTCAAGGCGCTTTAGAACTCCACATGATTCACATGAAAATTCAGATTCTGGGAGCTATACTCGACACACAGTTCGGAAAGGCGTTCCATCATCGAAAAGATCGATGAAGTTTCAAGCCATAGCAAAGACCCTGTCTGCCACAAATCAGTCTTGGTCATACAGTACAAGTCCCTGTTAGGCCTAATGCCATCCAATGTAGACCTCATTCCTTTTTGCAGATATCAAATGAGGCTTGGCCAACAAGAACTGGATGTTCAATGGAAACAAGCCAACAGCTGGTGGGGTGACTCAGTCCAAGTCACAAGACGACTTAAACAGGCCCTCTTGTGGTGGAGATTCTCAGCAAATCTGAAGACAGTTCTCTTACCAGCCTATAACAGACTTTTGTGGACAACGGATGTGTCCATGGATGGGTGGGGTCCCCACCTGCAAGAACTGTCCACCATAGGTCTCTGGTCAAATACAGAGAAGATAATACAACATCTATGTTCTACATAGCAAAGCAAGGGGGAACATGGTCCCGACCTCTCTCAGAAGAGACTGAACTGTGGGATTAGCCATTTCTCATCAAATTGACATTACTGTGGAACAACTGCTAGGACGCCAGAACAACCAGGTGAACGCTCTCACTCCACAACTGTCAGATTTCCATGAGTGGGAGCGACTCCAGGACCAAATTGATTGTCTTCCGACAATGAGGTCTACCAATGATCGATATTTGTGCCACACCAAGGCAAGATTTGCTGTCTAGGGACCATGGGCAATGCCCTTTTGCTCAGATTGTCCAATGTCTTTGCTTACACCTTCCTCTTTTTCCCCTGATCCCTAAGGTTTTGAGGAATTGAAAAGCAGACCATTGCTCGTTGATCCTTATTGCTCTGGCGTAGCCACATTAGTGCTGGTACAGCAAACTCCTGCAACTGTCGACATCTCCAGCGATCTCTCTGAAATCACGCTCCAAGCTCCTCTCCAGACACCATGGAGGGAATCTGCGCAGTGACCTGAACCTGACAGCATGGTACCTGACCATTTAGAGCTCCGCCACTTGGACCTGCCACAAGATTGTGGAGACATACTAGCACAGGTATGACCTCCGGCAACTAAAAAAACATTCAATGCCAAGTGAAAGCATTTCTGTTCTGGTGTAAGAGTAAAGATCTTCATCCACTTCATGTACATCCTCATCAGATACTCCCATATGTGTTGGACCTATTTAAAAGTGGTTTGAAATATTTAGCAATACGAGTCCGCCTAGAAGCAATATCTAGGTTTAGAAGAATAGAGAGTGCATCATCCACTCTGTTGTCCAAGAGAATTTGAACACAATTTATGAAAATACCCTTTATAACATTCCTACCTGTTCATGGCCCTAAATTTCCTTGGGAGCTCAATACTGTCCAAAGTCAGTTAATGCAACCTCCCTTTTAACTGATACCCAATACGCACAAAGTTCATCTCTTGGAAAACCACTTCTCTTAGCACAGACATCAGCAAGAAAAGTAGGTGTAATGTAAGCATCCACTGTCAAAGAACCTTTTTTCCTATTCACAAGGGACAAAGTGATCCAGAAAACCAACCCTAAATTCATACCAAAGATCCCTAATTAAGTTTTCTTGACTGAACCAATTATTCTACGATCTTTATTCCCAAACCAATCTACCACAACAGGAAGATCGTTACATTCCTTAGATGTGTGTAGATGCCTTAGGTTCTACTCTGAGAAAACAAGGACATGCTTTCAGAAGACCAACTGTTTGTATCTTTTGGACAATCAGCAAGAGGTCGTACCCTGCCTAAACAGGGCATTGCATGTTTGCTCTCTGCCTGCGTCAGGAGTTCCAGCAATACCAAGGGACCGCCACAGGGATGAGTAAGGGTGCGTTCCACCAGGAGCATGGCTATGACTGCTGCACTTTATGATGGTGTTTCCATGCAAGACATTTGCCGTACAGCAATCTGGAGTAGCAGGCACGTTTGCGAAGCACTAACTACTCCAGTGTGAACGGAGAAGCCAACCATCCGAAACCTGTTTCAATACAGGTGATTCAGCTTCCTAAATTAATATATTTATTATAATTGTTATGTACTGTGTACGATTCTGATTAAATCGTGTGAATATATGAATGATCCATGCTGGAGACTAAATCCGTTATTTACTTGTAACTCCAGTTCTCCAGCGTTGGTATCTATCGTATATTCTCAAGCGACCCTCCCTCCTCCCCAGTCAGAGGTTCATTCATTACATTCTTTTCTCATACTTGTGCTTTGGTGGCCTCTAGAGGGAGTAAGAGAGCTGGCTCTTCTATCTCATGACGTTCGGGCTGCTTCAAATTAGGTTAAAACTTATGGCCATTCTAACACTGTGAACTGCTAATTACTATTACCGGGGATTTCCAGCCTGAGAATAAATCAAGCATGTGAATATATGAAAAGCACAAACTCTGAAGAACTGAAGTCCTTACCCTAGTCTCAGAAGAAGGTGGTAGGTGGGCCCTAGGAATTATTGTGGAAACGTCCCCTATGATAGATTTCAGTCACCAACTGGATGTTGGGGTTTGGTCGCTGGTCCTCTTTCAGACCTCTTCTGGGAATGCCTGTTACACAGTGCAGTATGGAACACATTGTCACTGTCTGCTTAAATCCCAGTGCCCCCCCGCCCCCAAGATAGGCCTTTAATTCCACCACAAGCAGTGATGAATTCTCCTACTACACTCACAGTCATGGTGGCATTTAAGGCCCCCCTTGAGGGTCAAGATGCCATCTGCAAACCAACCTGGAGCAAAAACGAAACCGCTCCATCTCATTTGCCTCTTGCAGGACTATTTTCTGCACCTCCATCTGATCCAAGTGCCGCAAATTGTGTACACCTAGGTGGGAACTCAGGCTATGCACTATATCAGCAATACAGCCCTAGAAATATCTAGCACTTAATGGTAAATTCCTAGCAAGTTTTTATGTACTATATACGTACTACAGCGGATGGTAAACCAAAAGTCAGTTAGCACCTTTAGTTTGCATGGTCATATGTTACTCCGTGAAACAGGTGTCATTATCATTCAGGACTTCTAGAATCATGGCCCTTTTCCAAAAATCGAGAGGTGTAGCACAACAGTCTCTTGGTGTCCTGTGGGGATTTAAAGGCAGCTCATTTGATGTGTGTTCTGTTAGAGTGTTTTGGAGTAAGTCATTAAAGACCTCTAACTGAGGGTTTAGTAGTCTCAGTTATAATGTGTTTATACCTGCGCTCTTGGCTTATATTTTATGGGGCGGGATATACATGGCCTTCTGGAGTGCTCGTCATAGTGCTGTTTTTTGGGGGAGTTTTACCTAATAGCACTTTTTGGGTTGGGCTACTGCCTGAATTTTACATGGCAATAGCTTGATACTAGTGACAGTTAGAATACCCTTTCACTAGGTGCTGTCTGCGTGTCTGGGGGTTCCATAGTTAGGGAATGTAAATATTGCTGTAAGAGGCAGAGGAAGTTCTAGTTTCACCAACCCATGGTAAATGTGTGCTCCATTTCATCAATTCAGAGGGTATATGCAGTTTTGGGGTTCAATGTGACAGAGTATCAAGAATTCACATTTGTGCAGTTGAGAAACTGACCATGTAGAGCTACTAATCCTATTCACCGTCATGTTTATCTTTATACTGGTCCACAAGACCTGCACCTCCTAAATATTTTTATCTTTTCCTTACTGGAACTGTCCTCGCAACCTTTAGGGTTGTATGAGCATGGGACTTTCGCGGTGGCACTGACATTTGTTGCCTACAAACAAGAACTTTCACATGCCCATGGTATTGATTAAACAGAACCCAAATGGCATTCTGGGTAGGTACATATTTCAAATTTCTGGCAATGAGGCAATTATTTGCAGTCTGTCTCTATCTCTCCCTCCCTCCTTTTCTCTCTTTTTCTCTCTTCCCTCTTGCTTTTTTATCTCCGTGAATTTGTGTTTTCAACATTAGCAGAACAAAAAATAAGTATTAGTTAGGAATAACTATCACATGAATGCAATGCAATGCATAGTCTCCAATTAATATTCTTTCCATCTTTCTTTTTATTTCCCCTCTATCTCTTCTCGCTTGCTTTCCTTCTCCCTCTTTCTTTGTCTCTCTTTCACTCTCCCCTCCCATCCTTCCTCTTGATGGCTCTTGACTGATCATCCAGTCAGATAAAAGTCCTGCAACAATGATGTACCCGTGGTTTGCAAACATTGCATTAAAAAAGTAGAATGTTAACCTTCTACAAAATGGCTCATACACAGTGCATCAGACACACAGAATGATGGGAGGAATGCTTGCAAATAGTCTAAACTCTAGGCAGTCACTTTTGGTAGCATTCCAGCCCATTTTTCCCCACTGAGCCACTCTAGATAGATATCCATACTGAAATCCAAACTCAATGAAAAATGCAACATGAGTCCCGCTCAATACCAGCACAGTTGAATCAGGAAAAGTTGATTTAATTGATGCTTAGAATTCTCCATCAATGCGTACAGTATAAATGATGTACCTGATAGACCATTCAGGTTTCTCCATAGGCATGAAATAGAACCACTTTTGGATCCCCCAGTCATGCCATCTTGAATTGTTCTTGGTAGCACATTTTGATGCATTCTTCTGATTGCAGATTCCTCACTTTAGAGTATCTCCCAGGTGCCGGACTAGATAACGAGACAAGTTTGCTTTGTGTGGCTCTGCAATGGCTCCAGACCCCATGGAAGTGATGCAGACGAGCTGCATATAAGTGGCACATATATGTGCCAACCTCAGTTCTTTTCTTTCTGCGCCTACCTATGTAGATCCGGAGCACTATTCCCAAATTCAATGGGGTTTTTAATTATGTCAAAACTTTGACTGTTTGCTAGGGACCAATGTCCCAACTGAAAGCAACATAATGCAAGCCATGCCGTGGCTGGAAGAAGTAGATAGTCCGTCATGTATCCTCACGAGGTTGGTCTTTGATGCCTGGGTTTGGGACACGGCTTTATATTGTGTGATGAATGCACTCTCATGCACCTGAAGGAGATTCGAAGTCAGGAGATGAAGCTATATGTCACCAAGCACAAGAAGAATTAAACTTCCTTTATGTAGATCCCTTTCCATTTCACAGTCCTGGTGTCTTCCACCACCATTCCACTTCCTGCTTGAAGTCTTAGTCCAAATGCAAACCTAAGAAAGCAAAACAGTACTCGACCTCATCCTGCCACACTGTCTCCAAGGACAAGGCGCAAAAGAGTCTAGTAAGTTGGATTCTATCGAAGCCACTTATCTCTGAGCCAATTCCAAACTGGTTACAATGTGCCACAAGTTTCCCAGGCTTTTGTCGACCCTACACGAAATTGAAGCCTTGAAAGAGTTCATGTTGTAAATATTCAGCGCTCCTTCGCGTACACAGAACTGTAGGCGCCTCCAGTCGGGGTACTGCTAGTAACTCCCTTCACTCGTTATCAGCCCGTACCTACTTCAGAACAGACTTCAACTCCTGAAGTCCAATGCCGGTTTTGCCATTGGTCCCTCTGGATGACCCGATGTTGACTGCCATGTCGATCCCCAAAGTGATGTCAGCTCAAGTTTGATTGATGTTGCGCCATGAAATTCCAAAAGCAAAGTACAAGCGGTCATCATGCAGCCTGACTCCAACGCAGTGTTTTTGCTACTTTGTAACTGTCAGCACATACTCTGTGTTTTTTATTCTGACTCTGGCCATTTGCTGGAGCAGCAGAAATGATGCCAGAAATATAAATGACGTTCATAATGAATTGCTCATTATCTCTTGAAACTTCGCAGGCATAGATACACATTTAAACCTAAGTGGGGAAATATTGGTAGGTTTCTTTAATGAATATCATGTCGTTTGTATGGAAGAAACTTAGAAGTCCTCTAAACTTCATTCCCAAACTCCTCAACTTATGAAATTTTAGCAAGAAAAAATGCTTCGGGAGGGAGAAGGGGGGTGGTTTGCTGACTTTGATTAGTAGTAAACGTAATGTGAAGAGTATCAGGATCCAATAAAAAAACAACTGCATTACCAGTCCTGACAGGACATCGTGATAAGTTGAAATGTCTGATCCTAAATATCTATTTCCCAACATTTCTCTTAAAAGACAAATATAAATACTATTCAATTCTAGCTGATCTCGACTTTCGTTTAGTGAAGTATAGCCAGCTATACATCATTATAACCGAGGACTTTAATCAGAACCTCTTGCCACGGCCATTACAGATCATAAACTCTGAGAATCCCGATACAGTCTACAATATTCCATATGACACGTAAATCCTTTGTGGGGGAAATAGTGGTTCACTTCCTTGAATAGATATACTTACAACCTTTTATTTGACTCAGTATAGGTCACTCAGTGATAGACTGGAAGACTATCAACCAGCAAAAACAACATTACAGGGTCCTACTGCGCATACTATAAAATTGATTATGATAATCCCAATTTTTCCAAAGGTCCAGGGATCCCTGTCCCGGATGATATTGTGCAAATGTAGGTATAAATAGGTTGGAGGAGATTCACTCAAAGGCACTGGACCTTTCCAGCCTCAAAATTGTAATACTCCGCCCACATCTACCATCTACTATATACTAATAAATAACATACTCTTAGGGCAGCTTGAGTCAGGGATCTTGGCAGCCTCGACGACGAGGACTGGCAGGATGCCATACAGAGTCCGCGTGAAATAGCAATCCGTTCAAGGTTCAGACTGGTGCAGTTGAAAATCCTTCACCGTACCTACTATCCCCGCACACACTTCTATGCATGGGATAGGAGTCACATGGCCTTCTGTGCGAGGGGCTGTCGACAATAGGGCTTCTTTCCTGTACTGTGGGAGTGCACGGAATTCATTCCCTTCTGGAATAGAGTCACTTACACTATGTCTGAGGGAGTGGGTGAGACGGTTCTGTTGGAGCCAAAGTAGCTCTTGTAAATGATTAAAGGAGACTTCGACTGCTCCAGGTACGTGGACATTTGGCTTGCATTCGCTGCATGGGTGGCGTAACGAAACATTGCCAGGG
This sequence comes from Triturus cristatus, assembly GCF_964204655.1. Classification (NCBI taxonomy): domain Eukaryota; kingdom Metazoa; phylum Chordata; class Amphibia; order Caudata; family Salamandridae; genus Triturus; species Triturus cristatus. The sequence continues at coordinate 487,334,599 of NC_140583.1, read as the reverse complement.
GTGGGGGGGGGCACACTCCGCAATTGGAGGAGTGGAGGCGGGGTCTTGATTGGTGCCAAAGAGCCGAAGAAACGGTATATAGAAGTAGAGGGTGCGCCAAGAAATGGAAGAAATTGTGGGGGCCTTAGATGAAATACAGGGGATCAGAGGTGGACTGGGAGGGGTGATGGTAATTATTGATTGTCCCGCATGTGTCTCATTACGCTTTAATTTGTCATTTCAAATGCTATTTCCTGAACTGCTATTCAGATATTGTCCTTCATTGATTGGTCTTGTGAGCAATTTTAATAAAAAGAAAAAAAAAATTAAATAACCATTGTAATACTGCAAAGTGATTTTGAGCATGTACTCCTCCTTCTTTTTGTGTTTCAGTGAACAAGAAGAAATCTCAATTCCTTTTTAAGAAGAGCTGTTTTTTATTATTTTTTATATGTTCTTTTCATGATCCAACACAAAAGGTTACATCCTTTCTTTTCAAGATTTTCTTTAGATCACATTACTAGAACTGGACTAGCTGACATGTTTCGCCCTCAGTGGTCAGTTGGATCCGGGCTTTCTTAAGGCTTCTTGATTTATTAATACATCTTGATTAATTCCTTTGATCACATTTAAAACTTGGTCTATCTTCACATACACATTTTTTGTGTCGATATTCGATCTTCTGCAGCCGTTTGTCTGGTTGCTTCAGGACATCACAGAGCAGGGATACACCATTGTCAGCCAGTTTATTGTTATCCAAGTTCAACACTAGCAAAGAGTGATTAGTGTGAAGGAAAGGGGCTAGATCTGCTCAGCAAGTGCAGGGTATGTCACCGCTACTTACTGACGCAAAATCTTGTTTGAGGTCATATAATAAATGCGGTCTGGTAAATGAAATAGTCTCTGCGATCAACCAGCAAAAACAACATTACAGGGTCCTACTACGCATACTATAATTGATTATACCTTCATTCATTATGCTAATTCCCGCGAATGTAAACATTTTGAAATTATTAAAAGAATGGTGAGTGATTACGACCCCCAAAAGATGTATTTTAATCTTAGAATTCATCAGTTCATCACAACTAAAACAATAACTAATTATCACATGATTATAATAAACTCAAACATGATCATATGAAATGGGGAACTTCAGGCCAAAGCTGCTAATTTTAAGAGTAAGCATTTCTATTCATTTTGGCTTCACCAATTACCCCACTCCAGTGAGCCTAATTGCATAGGCATCTAACAGTAAAGTGAATCCTAATTAATTTCTCACCTATACCTCTGGACAGGAAATCTAAAATTGACGCTTTCAACAAGCAAATGTATTGTTTAGTGTGTTTGACATTAAGGTTTGTAAGCACAGTATTTCGGTTGGGCTGATACACGCTGTCAGTTCTTTCTTTTTCCGCGCAAGCAAGCACAGATTCGGAGAGAGCGGTACCCCCAGTCACTTTTTGACTGAGTTTTTTTAGGCCTTTTTGTCTCCATTTTTTCGAGTTGATCGACTCCTGGTGCAGTAGGGATGCCCGACTTCAAGTCCTGCGGGGACTGTCATCGCATGTTGTCGGTGATGGACCCGCACTGCGTGTGTCTCGACTGCCTGGGGCGCGACCACGACTCCAAGTCGTGCCCCGACGGCTAGGCCATGGCGCCGAAGCCTTTGCGGGAGCGTTCCCGAAAGTTGCTTGTCTCCGCGCCATTCAAAGTCCCGGTCCCGTGGGAGGTCGAGGGACCGGTCGCAGAGCCATCATCACCACCATCGTTCGTCGGGATCGAAGACTTCGCACTCGGGGTCAGGTAAGACGAAGCGTTCCAAGAAGTCGAAGAAGCACCATTGCTCTCCAACTTCCCCCTCACCCGTCGCAGCTGAGGGTACCGGGTGGTGCCTCCCCCGCGGCTCCGAACGAGCCTACGCAGTCGCCGTCGGCCTACCAGCCCTTCCCGGGTCCATCGGCGACTTCGGCCCAGCTGCAGGAATTTCTGTCCGCCATGGCTCGCTTCTTTGGGCCGTCGGGCCCTGCCGGTGCGCCTTCAGGCCCCGCCGGTGCGCCTTCAGGCCCCGCAGGCCCGACTGGGGGTCCTCGCCCTTTACTGTCTGCGGCTCCGGCATCGCTGTCGGCTCCGGCCCCGGCGCCGCAGGTCCCCCTTGGATCCAGAACCCCACTGGCACCACCAGACGACGTCGCCCCACGTTTTCAGCCCCAATGTGGATACGGCACCGGAACGGTGTCGCTCGACGCCGATTCCGACGCCGATGGGGGATTTCTATCCCTTTGTCCAGCTTCCTTATTTTCAGCCTGTTCATCGGCCTTCGGAGGAAGGGTCTGAGGACCCTCTCAAGCACAATGTGAGTTTGACCCAGACTGGGCAGAGGAGCTGGGGGAGGCCAGTGGTCCTGATAACTCTTCTGACCTTGGCATGCTAACTCCTTCTACCGTGGCTACAGAGGAGGGTGCAAGTTATGCAGTGGTGTTGCGTAGGGCAGCCGAGGCCTTCCACCTCGAACTGCCTACAAAGGCTGTCAGGACTAACCGCCTGACAGAAGTACTTCAGCCGGCGACTACTTCTGCTTTTTAATGATGCACTTCCAGACGTTCTTTTGGACACCCGGTCCAGGCCCAACACAGGGCCTCCTGTGGATAGGAACGTGGCCCGACACCACCGCCTGCGTCCCCGATCGCATTCCCTACCTCACCACCGGACAGAGAATCCAAGAAACTGGAGCATTTCGGTAAGAAGATTTTTTTCTTCCACCAGTTCAGGGCTGCGGTCTGTGAACACCACATGCCTCTTTGGCCGTTATTCCTACTCTGTGTGGGATACGGTGGCACACGTGCTGCCTCAATGTCCGGAGGATGCCCAGACAGTGCTCACTCAAGCTATTGCTGAAGGGAGGGATGCAGCCAAGTTCACGATTCGTTGTAGCTTTCACACCACCGACTCGCTGGGCAGGGCGATTTCCATGACAGTGGCGCATCGTCGCCACGCCTGGCTGTGGACTACTGGTTTTTCTGGGGATATCCAGAACACTGTGATGGACATGCCCTTTGATGGCATTTGACTTTTCGGCAACAAAGCAGATAGTGCATTGGAGCGCTTTAAGGACTCGCAGGATACGGCCAAGTCCGTGGGCCTTTCTGCCACGCGCCCCCCGCTGCCTTCTGCTTTTCGCTCCTTTTGTGGCCAGGGAAAGGGCGCCCTGACACGTTCGCTTCAGAGCCACAGGCCTGCGCAGCAATTGTCTCAGCGCGGCCGCAGAGGTGGGACCCGCCGAGGGCGAGTGGATTTGCGGTCTGTTGTACGCCTTTCCGCCTATACCACTTCTGCCCAGAGTGCTGAAGAAGATCAGGCGCGACCGGGCCAGAGTCATTCTTGTGGCTCCGGACTGGGCTCAAAGAGTTTGGTATTCCGAGCTACTCAATATGACTATTGATCCCCCGATCCGACTGCCTCTTTGGGAGGTTCTTCTGTCGCAGCAGGGGACGGTCCTCCACCCGAACCTGTCCAGTCTCCACCTCTTTGCGTGGAGATTGAGCGGCGGCAGTTTATTCCTTTTGACTTGCCTCCTGAAGTCTGTGATGTCATTCTGGCAGCCAGGCGTCCCTCCACTAAGTTGGTATACGCCTGCAGGTGGAACAAGTTTGTGGCACAGCAAAGGCTGTGGATCCCTTTTCTGCCCCTCTTTCTGAAGTCCTACTGTTCCTTCTTTCTTTGGCCCAGCAGGGCTCTGCTCTGGGCACTATCAAGGGCTATCTTTCTGCTATTTCGGCCTTTCTCAGGCTCCCTGATCAGCCCTCTCTTTTCAAGTACCCTGTTGTTAACAGATTCCTTAAAGGCATTACTCACCTTTTTCCTCCTATTCCCTTAGTAATGCCACAGTGGGACTTGAATCTGGTTCTCACAATCTCAATGTGCGCTCCCTTTGAGCCTCTTCGCAACTGTCCTCTTCATCTGTTAACTCTGAAAACTGCTTTCCTGGTTGCCATCACCTCTGCTAGGAGAGTGAGTGAGCACCAGGCTCTTTCTTGCAGGCCTCCTTTTCTATCTGTCCATTCGGACAAGGTTGTGCTCAGGACACGTCCATCATTTCTGCCAAAGGTTGTCCTGGCCTTTCACATTGGGCAGGCCATTACTTTGCCCATCTTCTTTCCACTTCCGCATCCTCCCAGAGAGGAGCAGAGGCTCCACCGTCTGGACCCAAAACGTGCGCTCTCATTTTGCCTGGATCGCACACAACAGTTCCGGGTGGATGACCAGCTCTTTGTTGGCTACGTTGGCGCCAAGAAAGGTCGGGCCGTACGTAAGCAGACTTTCTCCATATGGGTTGTCTTGTGTATTAAAGTCTGTTATTCTCTGGCTAAGAAGGAGCCCCCATTGGGGCTGCACGTCCCTGACACCATAGCGACGGCTGCCACTACGGCATTGGGACGTGGTGTCATCTTACAAGACATCTGTCAGGCAGCTATGTGGGCCTCGTTGCACACTTTTACTGAACATTATTGCCTGGACAACCAAGTCCGGTGAGACCGCTTCTTTGGCCGTTCAGTTCTCCGGAACTTTCTGATGTGATCTTGGTTCGCCGACCCACCACCGGGGTTGGTATTGCTGGGGTATCTATTCTAAGGTAAGGAATCTATCACTAACGTGTTTCTTTCAGATGCACAAGTTGCCTACCTTCGGTAACGATATATCTGTAAAACATTTGTTAGTGATAGATTCCTTACCGCCCCACCCATCCTCCCCGTTCTGCGAACTGATTTCTAGGGTTAAGGTCAACCCTTTCAGGGCCCTAGTTTCAATGTACCAGTGGTCAGTATCTTGCATGGCTCTGCGTTCCTGGCGCCGAAAGTCGTTTACTGAACTGACATCCGCGAGCGAGGGCGGCGTCTAAGTAGCTGCCACAACATCATCTCGCCGACCACGACGCCAATGACGGACGTGTAGTCGCACAACGCCACCTTCCGACGCGCAGGGGTACTGCTGACGAAAACTTTCTGGATCAGGTCTGACGCATGGGGGTAATTCTAAGGTAAGGAATCAATCAATAACTAATGTTTCTTACAGAAATATCGTTACCGAAGGTAACTTGTGCTTCAAGATCAGCCAGGAATTTATAAAAAAAAGTGATGAATAGACTGCTTGAATTAATCTTAGCCACTGGTAATTACTGAGACTGCATCCCAGTTCATCGTTATTTTGAACACCATGCCTGCATGCCAGTTTGGATCAAGCCACATACAAATCAGTATTGAAACTGCCCCAATGAGAACATTCCAGTCCTAACTGCCAGACCAGGTCCTCCCTGAAACGGAACACAAGCAACCCAGGGCTAGTTCCCCTCATCAGCCAGGTATAGCTTTGTTTCAGTGGCACAGTGTTCCCGGGGCCCAAGTCTAGGCATACCCATCCAAGTCAGGGTACACTGAAGTTTACAATAAAGTGATTTATGGAATGCTTGAATTAATCTGAGCCAGGAGCATTTTCAATTTCCTGTGCTCCCCTTCAGCCTCACCAGCTCACTCTGGGGGGGACAAGAACATGATGGTGGTGGTTGTTGCCCATCTTTAGGGGTTGGGAGATACTTCATCCACTCTAACCTGCAAGTCTTTCTGGTCTGAGTCCACTCTACAGATCCACCACTTTATGGACGTACTGTTTTGCTATCCATCCTAAGGTGAAGAATCTGTGGTTCAGGAAAGTTCTTTCTGGTGGATACTGTGTCTAACAGTGGATTCCTTACTACCCTCCCACCTCCTCATTCTGTGGAGTGGCCTCTTTTTTCCGTCTGCATTTGCAGAGTGCAGAAAATGAAAAAGAGTAGAAACCAACAGCAGTGCATGTCGCACAGGTGGAACTTATATGTTGCCATGCTCCATCTCTTCCTTGGCCATATGCAGCAATAGTGAAGCTGCCTGATGCCACCTAGTGACGCGCAGGACTACTGTTAAAAAAAAAGAAAGGTTTCAGATCCGGTCTGACGCCTTTGTGTTATTCTGAGGTGAGTAACTTGTTCTTTATAATTCTTACGTAGATGGTCTCTGGGCTCTGAGGATAAACAGGAGAACCTTCATGGGATTGTGTGAAAATTGCAATGTGAGAGAAGTGCCACATATGGTGACCTTTTTTCCAAGGTAAGCGAGGTTGTTGGTTGTGATGCTTTTTATGTGATGCAGCTGGATTTGAAGATGGTGCCGTAAGGAGAGGTAATGGAGTTCCGTCAGGATGGGAATAATGTGATCATATTTCTTCAGCCCTAGACAAGATATGCTGTAGAATGTTCTTAAAGGGAGTCATTGAGGCCATGGAGCAGGGCGTTGCTATCCTCAAAATGCAAGAATACGAGGCCTTTAACACCAGTTCTGAAGTCACTAATTTGAAGAAACAATGTCACTTTCTTCAGAGGAGAGAGCTGGCACTAGGCCATCTTTCATTATTTGAGAAAATGTGTCACTATCTTATATTAAATGTATCTGCATTGCATAACACTGCACACAAAACTGCTTTTGAGGCTTGACCTATAGATTATGACATACTGTTGGTGGTATAGTTCTGAGAGTTTTAAGCTATCAGAATAATAACTTTGTATTTTTTCCTTCTGTTGTTCTTTCTCATGTCTCCAGAACCTGATGCATCTGAAAGAAAAAATGAAGGCATGGATGTTGCTGGAGCTGTTGCCAGGTAACTTCTACTTGTGGAGCATTCTAGCATTGTTAGCAACCAAATGAAGATGATCTGGTTTAATGTTAGGAGATGGACTATATCAAAGTGCTATGTTTACATGTAGTTTTATCATATCTTCAGTTTTACATTTTTTGAAAGATTGTAAGTGATCTTTGGCAGGATATAAATTGCAGTCATATTATGATAAGGTTTGACCTCTGGTCTTTTCCTTTTGTTTTCTATTCTGGAGATGTCATGAGTTTGTGTATTGTACTGGCCTTCTGAGATCACCAAGGTAAAGTTGAGTGTTGATGATTACTACCTCGTAGGAAGTGCAACATGGTTTCAAAGTGTGGGCCCTTAAAGCCAGGTAGTTCAGTTCTTCCACGGTTGACATAGAATGGCAGTATTTCAGGTGATCAACAGTCTTTTAGACAAACTTCATCGGAGTCATGTGGGATCATTGCTTCTCTCCAGGTGTGTGAGAACAGTTCTATAGTCCTAGTTCTCAAGTAGGGATGGTAGAGATGGATTTTATGGAGGAGTGGCACATGAAACCAGTCAAATATGAAAATATGTTTTTGAAGGAATGGTTTGTGTTGATTAAGATCAGGCATTACTCCTTGTTGGGTAGTAAATCCTCTCATCTTACTTTCAGGGTGTCTGTCCCAGTTCTGGGATTTTCTAGAGCTCTGGGTGATGCGGGTGAATTGAGCCTTTTTGGGGTTCAACTTGATATAGGCGCTAGTAATCGAAGACTGGATGAAGGCCGGGTAAGCTTTGAGTTGCGTGGTGTTCATAGTTTAGGCGAGTTTTAAGTATATTCGGATGTAATCAGCATTCTGATGGATCTTGTTTTCATAGTTGGTCAGGAGAATTTTGAGGTGATTTATGCACAGACTGAAGACCTCTACAGATAGGATAACCTGTAGGGTTACTTTTTTGGTCACTTTGATTTGGTGACTGTGAATCGTTGCTGATAGGAGTGGTAAGAGAACTAATGTTAATTGTCAGCAAATCCCATGTTAAAGAATTACAAACTATTGAGAGGGAACAGAAGGCAGAGGTTTCCATTAACATTATCTGCCATAGTGAAGGCATTGTCTACAACTTTTATAGTTGCCGGTGTGATGGTATGACCTACAGGCTGACTGATAGTACTAGAGATGAAAATATGTGATATTTTTGATAATTATCAAACACTTGTGTTTTTTACTGCTTATGTAATTGGTTGGTGTTTAGCAAGGTTACCGGGTGCATATCTGAAGAGGCTTTTTACAGTGGTGGATGAGAGAATTTTATCTTCATATGTTGTGGCTTTGATGGAGGTGAGGATGTCAACAACGTCCGAAAGAGTGAGTACTTATAAGGTAGTGGATTTTGTTTGTAGCATTTTGGATGTGGTGGATGCCAGTTAATGTAATATCTGATGTTGACTCTTTCTTCTAGTGAGTAATTGCTCCAGGATTGAGTTGATGTGGTATTTTACGGTATTGAAGGTTCAAAGCTTTGTTGAAAGTTAACTTGTTTGTATGCAGTTTAGGCGATAACGTTTCTCCTTGAGTGGGGAAGAAGCCAATTAAAAGTCGGTGACCAGCATTTGGTTTTTGTTAATAAGCTGTCTTTATTTATTAGTTTTAATAATAGAAATATTTGAGAGAACTGAAAGGGTGAGAGTTCAAAATATAATCACAAAGAAGTAGCATCAAAAACATTATTACGTGATATTATTGTGACAACTGAAAGGGGTGGAGGAGGAGTGGTTTGGGGAAGGGTAAACTCAGTCAAGTGAGATATGGTAATTGGAAGCATGAGTAATTCTAAAACTGATGTGTGTCTAATCCCTTGTAATCCACCATGATGTTGGGACTGTAGCAAACGTGATTGTATAAGGAGCAACAAATTAAATATACCAACTAAAATATTAGCAGACGGTTTAAATGGCTAAAATTACATATGTAAAGAAAACAGAAATAAATGACCAAAAATCAGCAGAGAAATAGTAAGGGATACAACTAGCATAACATACAAGCCTGTCTATACGCCTTTCATGTGAGACAAGTTCAAATAAGTATTTGCCATGAGAAGGCACATTTTGATTTCTTCAGTGATGTTATATACAGACCTCGGCAATGGCAAACAAAGCAGCAATCCATGTACAACAGTATGAGGTCTCACCCTCAAGGTCCTAGCTGGTTTGCTGGTTAGTCCGTCTCACCAGAGGTTGAAAATTGTAGCCCCTCAAGGAAGATGCTTTGTCAACAGCGTTCCAATGTGGCTTCATAGTGGAACAAAATCGAAGGATGTGAAACATGTTGAAACTTGGTTTCTAACACCTCAGCAGAATGCATTATAGAGTCCGGTACGAATTGTGGAAGATTTTGAATTAAGTGAACTGAAGCATATGTTGTGTCAGCAAAATGAAAGCCTCCTTCTCCTGAGTACTATGTGGGATAGTTGTGATTGCCAGTTCACATGCATTACAAACTCTATGGTCTTGGTGAAGGATTTGTTGAGTTGAATATTGTACATGCCAGAAATTACACCCCTTTCTTTTTCCCACTTTACAGTTCATCAGAGTATTGCTGAAATAGAGGGTAAAGAAACACAATCTACCTTTAAGACACATTTCTAGCTCTTGATAACACTTCAGAGAACATAGGTCAATGAGTGCTTTTCTGAGGCGATCCATAACTGTATAATCCATCTTGATCACTCCATTAATTTGAAAGGTTTGCTCTCAATCTGGACACATGAGTTATACCAGAGCGATATGCTAGGATAGGTAATCCTGAATATAAACAGGATTTTCAGAACCAACATCCATGCTACAAGCATAGCATACAAGATCAGGGTACTAGTGGCCCAAATAGGGGGGGATTTATCGCACCTCGTAATGCTACAGTAGATGAAGATATTCTTAAAACGTGGGAATCATAACACAAATATGCCCACTGTAAACATGAAAGACAGAGGTTCTACTTTAGTTCCAGCACCCTACTACCCATGGTTGCACCTGCACATTAACAAAGTTAATGTTTCCAACATGAAGAGTAAAGGAACTGAAAAAGCACCCGCCAAGGGAGTCACAACATCCAACACAGTAATGGATGATGGTTCACAAAACAAATTCTTATATGTTTACATTTTCCATGCGTCAATGAGCACAGCCTCCAGAAAGAACTCTGCCAACGCGTGTTTCGTCAATCTTGACTTTTTCAAGGCCGGTAAGTAGAAACGTAATCAATATGATGTAGTTCTTTATGGAGGCTGTGCCCCTTTCCAAAATAAACTGACTTCAAATAAAAAGAGGACTGTGTTCTTTGTGGAAACAGATATATATTTGGATTTATCCATGTTATTTGGGTGACAGAGCAATTTGTGATTTTGGGATATATTGACGCATGGAAAATTTAAACTTCTAAGAATGGTATAATGTATTTTGTTTTGTGAACCAACATCCACTACTGTGTTGGATGTTGTGACTCCCTTGGAGGGTGCTTTTTCAGTTCCTTTACGCTACAAACAGTTGGATGGGCTGGGATGCACTGGTATGAGGTGGTGCTTCACATGGTACAAAATACCCAGACTATAAAGTTCACCAGGATGAATGCCGTTCCTACTAAGACCAAAGTGGTGACACCATTAAGGCTGCGGTCAGAAAGGCAAACTGTGAAAGCGGAAGTTTTAAGTAGTATGTGACCTCCATACTTGGCAGCCAAAGACCACCCAACACAACAGCCACTAGTAGTTTTAACAAGCAATTTCCCTTTCACCCAGATAAAAGCCTTAGTGGTGAGATCTGTGGTCTGAAGAATGTGCCTAGGGAATGGAAGCAGTAGCATACCTAACTGGAAGAACGTATCCTTTTTAGGTTTCGCAGAACTGCGTTGCAGCGCGCATGCACCGCTCGCTCTGCGAGGCTTTTTGTAATCGAGCAGATTTCCGAAGTGGAGTGGAAGCCCAACCCATTATTTTTATTGGCTGGCGTCATCCTTTATGGTAAACACTGGTCTCCGATTTAAAATGAGGCTTGTTTGTTCCCGCCCTGTCTTCTTTTGGGACGGCCCATCCAGACTCGATCACGTACTGGCGGCGTTACACGGTGTCCTTTATAACTCCATACGCACTATGTTTTTCCAGTCAGTCCCGTGTTGTCTCCCGAACACCAGTTTCCGTCCCTCGCTGCTCGATTACTTGCTTTTTTTCCTTTTGTTCGCCTTTAAAGTGAAAGCGTGATGCAAATGTTATTGGGATCAAATTCTAAAAAGATGCTTGTTTTAAATGTAATACCGAGCGTGGTGCCCGCTTCAGGGACACCGCGCTCGGTTTATTTTACTTTTTTAATTTATGTTGTTACACAGTCTCCTTCATGTCGGTAAGCACTATGTTTTTTCTAGTTGGTTTTGGCAATGGCAGCCGCGTTTTTATTTTTGCATAGTGCTTTCACTTAAAGTGAAAGCGTGATGCAAATATAAACACGCGGCTGCCTTTGCCCAATGGCGACAGCTTGTTTTTTCCTGGGCTCGTTTTTAGGGTAGCGGGTGTGTCTGGCTCTGTAGGGAACCTTGGCAGCCCCTGCCTGGCTACACCTCATGCACCTGATGCGCTGCACTGGGACGGCGGCGCTGGACAACATTTCAAAGGCGCTGCAGAGCGTGTTACCACAGCCCGTTCGGCGGAGCTAGAAGGGACGCCGCAGGCAGTGACACGTTAATGGGTGAGTGGGTAATCTGGCACTAAATATTATTGTGGTATAAAAGGTTTGATCGCAGTCGTTCCTCAGTGTGTGCACCCCTTTTTCGAAACCCGCGAAAGCCCTGTGGGATGTAGTGGTGCCACAATTGCCAGTTCACTTGTTTGTTTTATTGTGGCTGCTTAACTGTTGGTGACATTTCTCATACATATTTCTTTGGATTGACTTGTCGCGTGTGAAAGTAACATACGTGGAGCACAGCAGGTGATGCAGGGCATTAAGGTCTGTGGCCTACTCGCAATGCACGTACTGAACAGCAGACAGTTGAGGCACTTCATTGCAGCCAGACTCTGTGTTCTGAAAGTGATGTAAACTAAAAGTATGGCTCTTGTAAACAAGGCACTAGCCCAGTTGGGGCCCAAAAATATAAAATCATGTAGCAATGGAGTTAAACATGGCAAAAAACCCAGATAATAACTCCATCGGCCTTCTCAGCAAACCACGTCCATATTACGAAACATAGCTAGTACAGTAAATTACTTCCAGTTTTGAGTGTGAGCATGTGGCAGAATTTTACTTTCAGTGTGCCCCTGTTTTGCAGGGTGCATCGTTGTAGACTAGTCTCTTAAGTTGCCTGACTCGGATGGGCACCAGACATCAATCAAGAGCGGGTCCTTGTTAAGGCCACAATGGAATCCATTGAGTTGAAGTTACTTGCTATTGTGTGACACCTCCCGCCCTACATCCATCCTTTCTTGTGACATAGAAGTATCTAGCATATCAATCTCTACACCCACATACCTCCAGTCTAAGGATGAGCTTTACAAGATGCAGCAAAGGAATGCTTAGATGGTCAGTAAGTGCTGGGCCTATGTGCTGAATATGTGGGTTGAGTGGAAGTATGCTATTTGAACCCATCGATCAGGGGTTACAAAGATGAGTGGGATAGAAGAAACTGCAAAATCCAACCCCAAGCACTGCTGTGGTCCGATCAAGGCTGTGCACTGGAAATTTTGACAGCTTCAGAATTTCCTGTTTCAGTAGTATAAGTAATGAACACTTGAATCTTTTGCGCGGCGTGACAAATCACAATATTTTTCTTAACATTTGTGCAGGTATTTCCATTTCACCAGTTCAGGAAACATGTATAAACTGTATAAGTACAGTGTACACTTCACTATATTCACTCAAAAAGAAGAAAAATTAAATCCTCAGCCAGTTATTATGAAGCGAGTAAGGAATTGCTGGTGAATATTAAAGCAAATATTAAAAAATCCTTTGTATGACGTAAGAGTGTGTGTGTGTATATATATATATATTATCTACTGGCGGTCGCCAGTAGATAGTTATAGTTAGGACCGAGTTCCCATAGGAAATCTGAAAATTCTATTTTGAATAACTTTGGCGCCGGTTGACTTATCTTCGTGAAATTTAGAAAACTAATGGGACGCTCCGCTCAGCTCCTACCCTGAAAGTCTCGGGGTGATTCGTCGAGCGGGGGCTGAGAAAAAAGGGGGGTCCCAAAACGTGTTTTCCCCATTCATTTTCCCATAGGACCTTTAGTCGAAGGTACAGCCCGAACGGCTGAACAGAATTACATGAAATTTGGCAAAGAGGTAGTCCTCAGGTCAGGCATGTGCCTTTTGCATATATGGTGTCAATCTGTTCATTAGTTCCTGAGAAAATTGCAGTTAAAAGTACATAAATATCTATATGCGCGCACCGTGCACGCACGGTGCTCGCACGGGGAGCGCACCAAATGTCCGCGAGCGTAATTCTGATTGGTGGTTAGATGTCAGTCAACATTCGAATCGGTCGAAATCAGGAAGTGTCGGACGCTATTTTGTGTGTGACAGTGAAAAAGAAAGGTGCAGAACGTGAAAAGGGGGCAGGGTAGAGAGTTCCTGACCCCCTAGCCTTTGTCAGGGGGTCCCGGAAGGACCCCGAAGGGTGAAAAAAAACATTTTATTTTTTATTAAAAAATAGCAGGGGGGCGCGCACGGTGCGCGCACCGTGATATACCCTTAAAAAAAAAAAAACATTTTAAACTGTTTATAAGTTTATAGAAGATATTAACTATGCTGGTTAACTTTATCCAAATTCAAAATAAAAGCTGAGCCATTCCATATTAAAGGATACAGTCAATCTATAACTATATACATAGGTAGTTTATTGTAAAATAAATATATAAAAAATATAATAATACATACATAAATTAGCATTTAAAAAACCTTACAAATTCACTGAAAAAACCATAGGTTTCACACACGTTATAGTTAGGAATTAGCATTTAAAAAACCTTGCAAATTCACTGAAAAAACCATAGGTTTCACACATGTTATAGTTAGCTGGATATTTCACTCGTAAAAAACCATTGAAATTCCCCCGTTATAGTTAGTTCAGCTAACTATAACTCGCGCGACCGCAATCCACTGCCAGAAGTTCAGTGACAGCAGTTCTTTATTAAAGACATCAGCTTCATTTCCGTTTATGTAACAGAGCCCCATGATGCATTTCGACTTCCGTCTTCTTCTGATGGTAATTGCTCACAGCTGATGCACACGTTGTGCTTTAAAGTCTTTTTGCAGAGCATTTTGGTAATCGTAGTTTACGCTCAGTGCGTTTCAAAAAATGCCCCATTCATAATTTTTAAAAATGATAATTTTGCTTACTCCTGGGCCCGTTCTCCCCTCTCATGTCCAGGGCCGCATCGGTGCTTTCAAACCAAAGGAAGTGGCCTCATCTGTATGATGAGGCTGTCCTTTTAAAACAAAGACTCGCTAGGCAGAATTTGGAGTCAAAGACACTCCGGTCCGATCGTCTCCAAGTGCTGGGTGCACTCTGCTGGAGATTGGTATCTCCCCGTCCACTTTGTAAGTATTCAGGCACTGGGCGCTGCCGTCTGTCAAGTGTATTTTCCGCAAATGTGGTCCAAACTGCGCTGCGCTCTTGCTGCTGGTGCGACATGTGGGGGTAAGGACCACACACCCCTTAAAGATACATTAGCAATGGAGAAGAAATGTCGCACTCCCAGAAGTTCAGTGACAGCAGTTCTTTATTAAAGATATCCGCTTCATTTCCGTTTATGTAACAGAGCCCCTTGATGCATTTCGACTTCCGTCTTCTTCTGATGGTAATTGCTCACAGCTGATGCACACGTTGTTCTTTAAAGTCTTTTTGCAGAGCATTTTGGTAATCGTAGTTTACGCTCAGTGCGTTTCAAAAAATGCCCCATTCATAATTTTTAAAAATGATAATTTTGCTTACTCCTGGGCCAAAATGCTCTGCAAAAAGACTTTAAAGCACAACGTATAATATAAATATATATGTGTGTGTATATATGTGTGTATGTTTATTTTAACATTAATTCAGATTTATACAAAATATTAAACACCCAGGTGTGATTTTTGAGAGGACAAAAGTCAGGATATAGTGTAAATATTTTCATCAGTCAGTCTCTATTACCTACTCCAAATATCCATGCCAAATGGATGGACCAAATAAAATTCTCTTTGCCTGTAGCCTTAATTTTCAGTTTGGTTCAGAGATCACAATCATCTTGTGTGTAGGACATTTGGGTGTCCGTTTTCCTTGACAGAAATGGTGATGTTTCGACCCTGGCGATTGCAGGGTTTCTTCAGTATAGAGTCTTGGAGCAATGATTTATGTAAGGGGCGCATGTATATAGTTTATTTTTTTAGCTTTTCCTACCGGTAAGCATATATGACTGCTTTCCGTGGTTTCATAGAATCAAATGCAGGAGTGGTTGTTCTTGGATCAGTTCACAAATCATAGGACTGGTACCAGTGGCCAACAACCTCAACAACCACATTACGGGGACCAGTAGCCCCTGTCACCCCTGTGCCCCTATGTATATGGTCTAACATGACAGATGTGCAGATTTGAAAGTGAACTATTTATTTTAAAATTAATACTAACAAATCCGAGCTCGTCTTATGGAGTTAAGGGATAACAACATTTCCAATCTGCTCTGAATCTGAAGAGACAAACAAAAGAGGCTGTGTCTCGTGTAAGAAAGGTTTCTTGGATATTACATGACCTTCATAACCAGTGGATTGTTGACAGCTCATGTGTCCGCCCGACTACTTTCCTTTATACACTTAAAAAAAATATATAATCATTGTTTGGTTCTTGCCTAGTATGTTGATATGTTCTTCTCGCTAGTGGTCATGGTGAAACCATGAAAAGTTTGAAACGCCACCCAGAGCTGTTGAATCTGTGGTGCTTTAGCAGCTGTGGATGTCTATATTGTTGCCAATAAATGAAGGGATTTTATGGCAGCCTTAATTGTAATACTTTTCATTTCCAAATCAAGGAATAAGCCAACACTTGCGGTGATTGCATGCTGAATTGTGAGGGGTCTCCAGTTGGAGGACAGAAAACAGTGAACCAGTTTGTATTACATCTTTAATTTGTGTTACATTTCTGTAATTAAACTAAGAAATAAACCCCCACAAGCATACCATAAGCCCTACAATACTTAAAGCATTGGGCCTATAGCTGTATCCGAAATTCGAGCTTATGGTTTTAGTTGGCATTTCTGTTTACGGTAAGTAATTTCACAACTCCTAGTCCATTTAGTTTTTTTAGGTCAAGCCTGGGCAGCATGCGCTGCTCTGCAAGCCATGCTATATTGTAGTATGGACTTGAAGTCCCGCCGACTCTCTGGCCATATTTGTCATTGGCTTGTGTCATTGTCCTTCATAAATGCTGGCTTCTGATTCGTTAATAGGCTTGTTAGTCACTCCTTAGTACCGCCTTGTTTTCATTTGTAACCTCCCATGAGGACTGGCGCTTTTACTTCGGTTGTTACACGGTATGTCTTATTTACTCTATCAGCACTATTTTCTTTAATGGTTTCTCCTACTACAGGCACTACATGCTTTCCTGCAACATTCAGCGCACTTCAACGGGGCGCTTTTACAAAAAAAAAAAGCATTTGTTTGTCAGACAAATGCTTTTTTGGTAAAAGCTACCCATACCGTGATTTCACTTTAATAGCAGCCGCGGACCTTTCTTTAGACATGGCTTGTCTAAAGAAAGGGGTGTGTCCTCTATTAACGTGAAAGCGCAGCATGTGGTGCTTTTAAACAACAAGCATTTGCAATCCAATAGATCTCGCATTTTAGAAACTTTGACCTAATGGTATTGTAAATGACAACGCCTTTTATTATTGCCACTTTTTAAAACACAAATAAAAGGTATTGTCATTTACAATGCCAATAGCTCAAAATCTTGCAATTGCGAGACCTATTACATTGCAAATGCTTGTTGAATGATGTGGAGCACCCATTTGTAGGATATGATGTTATGCCACCCTTGGAGGTAATAACTTATTCTGCCTCCTACAGGGTGTTCAGGTGCCACTGAGGGAAAACTAAAGGGGGTTGGAAGCTGAAGCGGGGTGGTGGGTGACTGGGCAGGAAGTTGCACCTGCTGGCCTGGATGTTATCATCTAGATCCTCGACCCCGGCCTCAAGCGGACTGAGGGGGTCTGTTATTGGGGCAGAGGAACTTAGCATTGCCTTTACACCAAACCCTTTCTAAAGCCACAATATGAGAAAAGTGCTGAGAATACTGTTGCACAGGTGCAGGAAGGCCTAAGGAGACAGCTAGAACTTTCAAAAAAAAAAAAAAAGCTCTCTAGTGCCAAGCCTTTAAATGGAATATCCTGTAATGACGCTTGGACATTCCTCGAAACACCGGTAGATTTCATTCATGCTGGTGCCAAAGTACCATGCTGGTACAGACAGGCTTGCTTAAGCATTCAGTAAAGTCCAGCCCAGAACAGATAATGTACTTTGCTGAAAACTGCCCATTCTGGGTGATCTGCCTAATCTTACCTCACAATGGGCGTGAGTGAGAGTATCTCTCTAAGAGGCAGCTAACATTGATAGATCGAAGATCGAGACTGACATAAGAGAATACTTGTCTTCTAAATTCTTCCATAAGTTTAGTTTCCATGTTAAGGGTAGTCATAGGTAATTAATTTGGGTTGGCCTGCTTGTAGAAGCCTGGACAACCACACTCTCAGGTGTAGAATGCTGTATAAGGAAGGAAGGGACTCTTGGAGCAGGTCTGTGACTTCTAGCCACCTGCCTATTTACAAGTGAACAAGAACAAGATTTAGCCTGGGTGGCCATTATTGTATCAGTAAGAGCTTCGTTAGACGGAAGACACAGCATCGTAAATGCCTGTCCGGGCTGTAGAACTTCCATCAGCATATGGTCTAAACCTCAATGGATGGTAGCTTTAGGTCCAAAACATCAGTTTATTTTGCTGTGCTCATCCTGCTTACAGCTGATTCCTCCATTGAGGGGCTAGGAGGGGAACTCAACCAAGTATCAGGGGAAGTGTCCAAACCACTTCTCTCCTGCAAATACATGTGTATATTATCATCATTACAATACTGGGCATCATCTACATTGTCATCTCCAAAATTATGTTGACTTTGGTCAGAGTCTTATCCAAACAAATTGTGACGGACTTGTACATGATTTTCTGGTAGGTGTCCCTTCTGTGTCAAAATAAGGCCGGACCGGTTGTGGTAGATGACACAGCTTTGGACGAGGTTAAGTTTGATACGTTCTGGAGTCAGACAATATAATCGGGTCCTCCTCCAGGTGTGTCAGGGCCAGATTTGACATGACAAGAACTGGCATATGTCTTGGTGCCAGGTTTGAAGTTGGGTTGGTCTTCATCCCCAAAAGTGGCGTGGTCCTCGCAGTGAGGTCAAAAAGCACAGACGACTTTGAGGATGGATCCACCAACTGTAATCCGATTGCAAGCCATCTTGGACCCTTTGGTGTCCAGAGGCTCACCGAAGGGAGCCAGGAGGGTGGCAAATAAGCACAGCATAGTTTGTTTAAAAGCCTCTCTTTGCTGCATTGTTGCTGACGAACCCGCAAACTCGGGGTGCATCAGGAGAAGTTTAGAGATCGGTTCCCTGTTAGGGGACCGAGACACATTGAGAGGCACCGTGATGCCCAAGTGAGTTGTCTGGGTGAGAGTGGCAGGGATGGGATGAATCTTGCTTTGCTGCCTTCTTTTTCTTTGACTATCCTGAGAGCTTTGATTGGGAGGAGGATTTGTTGTGAGAACGGCCTCAGTAGCGCTTCTGCGCCCTTAACTTCAACCAGGAGCGTGACTTTCATCTGTGTTCAACAACGTAACGTTAGGCTTCACAGTCCCATGTAGCCCTTGTGTAGTTTCACTAATCAGTAGGAACTGTACGTTTGTGGACGACATAAACTTAGGATGTTGCCAGACTGATTCCATGCACCCCGGCAGGGTATGTTGTCCATTGGACCAGCTAGCTCGCATTGCCACCGTTGGCCTCCCTAGACCTAGACAGAAAGCCAACAGTTCTGGCAACTATTAAACATGACAACCCTATTCCCTCAATAACCGTGGTGACAGGCCTAGAACCTTTCGCTCAGACACTCGTGCTCTCTTTCGCTCAGAGAAATATATGAAGAATGCACGAAAGGACATTTTCAATATTTATTGAACCGAAGTGATACTGAATTGATTCTTGTATAGAAAACTTTTGCTGCAATGATAAATAGACAGAAGCAAACAAAAGTTATAATGTGTCAAGCCATTGAGTAAAACTAAGAGTTCCACCATCTTGCTGCGACAACATATATGCAGGCATATGCAATATTATAACATTCTAGCGTACTCCTACGATGTAAACCCTAACCTACGTGTCTAGGGTGTGAATGTGTGTTTTGCCAAGAATCTCCTTTCTGGATGATCTAACAGTTACCTGGTGGATAAGAGTGTAAGAACCTGTCTTGGTTACAAACTAGACACCCCTCATGGAGATGTCAGTCGGCTGCTGGGCAAAAGCTTCAGCAAGTAGGGACCCCTCGAAGTCAGCAGAAGTGTCTCCTCTGATTATACTTGGAAATGAAAGGTTATGTATAGAAAAAGGCATCCTTGCCTTGGGACGAGATTGTGATCAGACTGCCATTGCATATATTCCACAGATAGCTGTGTCGCCATATGGACATGATAACAAACACATTTGTATAACGCACGTGCCAAGGCAATGTGATAGTGTTCTCACAAAGTTCTCTGTGTTAGCTTGGTTGGTGTTTCCAAGAAACTAACCCAAGTGTCACAAATGCAAATGTGTGTCAAAAGTCTGTGACAAAAAGGAAGCAACTTTAGGAAAGAACTGTCTACGTGTAAAATGGCACTATTTCCTACCAGGCCTAACTCGGACACATGACATCCTGGGATTTATCCAGGCACAGTGCTCTGAAGTCTTGGAGTTGTACAACAACAACTCTAGGCGACAGAGTAGACTTCCTAGGGATCAATCACAGACATCTGCTTGTGACAGCCCCTACTAGGATGAAACTCTGTGGTTTCAGGTTAGAACAGGTGCCTTTGCACACAGAAGAAAAAGGTTGCTTGAAAAACAATCTTGTAAAATGTAGGAAGATATATTTGGGAGAAAACTCCAGATTTGTGTCCGCAGGCATGCAAAGAAATTGATATCAGTGTTCAGAGGTGGTGCTTAGATGTGGTTCTGATGCACAATGCTGAGAAAAGTTTTTGGATCCAATCTAGCACTTGGGTTTTTTTTACAAAGTGAGGATTCTACAGTTAGAAGTATCTTTCAGAATTCCTCAGCATTCAAATAAACAAGGGCTTTCATAAAATGATTAGAGATCATCTTGAACTCTTAACCAAGACTCATAAGTATTTTGGTAGACATCTAGTCTACTGCTTTTGTGTAGGGTTTTCGTGATAAAGATGCATAAATGATAAAGATGTTTCTAGCACCATGCTTTAATTATGTTTCCTGTCAGACCCACTAGAGACACTGTTATCTCCTGGTCCTGAAGAGGGACAGAGCCCTTCCTCCTATTTTAGATCTTTGCCCTCTCAATTCTTTCCTACAAATATAAGATGCTCACGTTGGCCAAGGTCTGTCTGCTGAATCCAGGAGACTGGATGTTATCACTGAACTTACAGGATGCCTATTTTCCTATCTCCTCCTTCAGTCTCATGGGCATCATTTACTGTTCAAGGGAAACCAAGAATATTTTCAGTATTCCGTGCTCCCCTTCAACCTCACCAGTGCTCCTTGGATGTTCACAAAATTGATGGCGGGGGTTGCAGCACACCTTTGGAGGTTTAGTATACCAGGCTTCACCTACCTCGACTACTGGCTGTTAAAGGTGGGCTTGCCACAGTCAAGTTTAAAAAAAACCTCCAGAAGATTTCAGACCTCTAGACATTTTGGGGGATTTCAGTCCACGTGGCCCAATCATACCTGGCTCCTTCGCTGATGCTCCTATTCATCTGAGCCGTACTGGATATGGTGCAGTTTCAAGCATTCCCTCTGGTTCAACGAGTCCTGGATATCTGAGCTGTGATTCCGATGTTTCAGCCTCAGTCTTTGGTCTCAATGAGAATGACTCCAAGACTTTGTATCCTCCTGCATCCTGCTTGTGGACTAAGCCAGATGTCACATGTACAGATACCATGTACCAGATGGTATATGGCTCTGCATTGGGATCTGAAGTGTTAATGGGCCAGCACTTAGGGAACCTGTCTGTTTCCATATGGGTTTCGGGTAAGATTTAAAAAGCCTGCAGTGCCTTCAGGCCCCTGGGGCCCTTTTTGATTCTATATGGGTTCATGCTAGTGGGTCTGTACCTGGGGCCCTTTGGCCCCCACAACATCCAAAGCATATGGAGATTACAGCTATTGTTTTTCATTGGTGTTACCAGAGGATCAGCCTTTTAAGTCCAAGGAAATAATTCAGACATCCAGGTGGGGGGCCCAGCATTTTTTGAAGGAAAGACAACATAAGTAACAAGTAAAATAAGCTCTAGGGAACAGTATGGCAGTTAGACCACATACTTATTGCCTCTGTCAATCAATCAATCAATCAGGGTCTTACAAAGCGCTCTCACCAGTGAGGGTCCCAAGCTGCTGGGGGGTGGTGGGCAAGGGGGCTGGGTCTGCGATGAAGTCAAAGAGCCAGGTCTTGAGGTCCTCCCTGAATAGCTGCGATGGTGATTGCCTGAGGTACAGAGACTTGGAGTTCAAGTTTTTCGCAGCGAGGAAGGAGAAGGATCTTCCTCCAGCCATGGCCTTGCGGGTCCGTGGAATGATTGCCAGGGCCAGTTAGTCGAAGTGGAGATGTCTGGTGGAAGTGTAGAATGAGGCGGTGGTTGAGGTACGCAGAAGCTTTAAGGTGAGTCTGTTGTTGACCTTTAGCCAGTGAAGGTCTCTCAGGTGGCTGGTGATGTGGTGGTTGCGTGGGCTGTTCATAATGGGTCTGGCACAGGCATTCTGGACAGTCTACAGTGTGATAAGCCGAGTCCAATAAATCAATAAACCATAGCAGATAATATGCCCTTAAGGAACACAAGTGGCCTTGACACCTCTACGGAAACAGACACATCTATGGAAATGGAGAAAGAGGTTCCTGCTCGTTCCCCTCCTCCTGAAGAGACTTTCTTTCATTCTGTCATTTGCAAAGTGGCCGAGGTCCTTGAACTGCCACTTCCTACTGTGAAGATGAAGTCTAATGTTCACACTGAATTTCTGCTGCCAGGGGGGCAATTTTCCAAGCCGTTGCCTCACTTTAATGCAGCCCTTCGAGACTCAGTCTTGGTGGCCTGGCAAAAAACCAAACTCTGCACCAGATGTCAGTAGGCTAGTGGCCAGAGGCCCCGGGGAACACACAATTCCATTTGTTCCTGCCTTCACCTGAGAGCCTGATGGTTCAAGCTTATTTGTGCCTAGAACAAATACCTGGGGCCTTTTCCACATCACCTGCTGACATGGAGTCAAAAGAAAAATGCTTGTGGCATTTGAGAGAAAATCTCAGCTAGGAGACTGGCGCTCGAGTCCTTTAACTTAACATGCCTTTTTGGCTCACTTGGGGCTTCCCTACCTTCCATATCATTAAAAGGAGCATTGTTCAAAGGTGGTGAAAGATAGACAGGATGCTTCAACGCACCGAATTAGGGCAGAAGTAGATACGGCTGTTTCAGTGACACAAGTAAAGGGTATTCCTTTGCCACCATGCGTGGTTAAGGTCCTCAGGCTTCTCTAGCTATGTCCAGTCAATCCTGATGGACCTTCCATTTGACAGAGCTATGTTGTTTGGAGCCAAGGCTGAGTCGGCACTAGAAGGCTTTAAGGTAAGCGGGGCTATGGTCCATTCTCTGTGATTGCAATCTCCCCAGAAAGCCATCAGCAGTTGCAGAGATTTGGGGACTTTTCCAGAGGCTTCAGTTTTCATAACCAGGGACACCGCTACTCAGCCTCTGCAGCAGGCACAGAATCCACTTCATAAAATATATATGGGTAGGTCAAGGGCAAGGGTCGAGTCACCCAGAAAGCTGCCTCCTCTTTTTCTCCCATCCTAGGAGAGGTGTCGAAGAAGCCTTTGTTGGAGCCCATGAGACCGGTGGGAGGGAAGGTGCCGCCCCCTCCTTCTTCAAGCCTGCAAGGTAATAACTTTGGACCAGTTGCTCCTTCATATTGTAAAAAGGGGTTTACTGTACCCTTCCGTCAGGCCACACTCCATATCCCTCCCCAGCAGTCCCATCAGGCAGCAGAAAAATCCCTTCATCCAAACATCACAGCTTTGTTAAAATCTGGGCAAAGCGAGATGGTAATTTAAGCATCCTGAAAGATGCATGGCATGTTATGTTTATTTCTGTAGTGCACTAATCATCCAAGAGGGTATCCATGCGCTTGATCAAGGTGTTTAGGTGCATGGTCCCAAGGTGCTTATGTGATGAGCCAGGTCTTCAGCTTCTTGCGGAACTCCAAAAAGTGAGGTGGGGCTCTGATGTGCTGAGGGAGGTCATTACATGTTTTGGGTGTGATATAGGAGAATGAGCGACCTCCAGTTCTGCTTTTGCGGATGCGGAAATTTGTATGAGAGTGAGGCAGAGTGATGGGTTGATAAAAGTGTATGCCGCTGTTCAAGTATTCTGGTCCTGTGTTGTGTAACGATTTGCTTGAGAAGTTTGAATTGGCTGTGCTTGTGAATAGGAAGCCAGTGAAGCTTCCTGAGGTGCAGCGTGATGTGGGTGTGGTATGGGATGTAGAGTATGAGTTTTGTGGCTGCATTCTGGATGGTCTAGTAGATATTTGGAGATTCCGGCATAGAGTGTGTTTGCCATAGTCCAGCCTTTTGGTGATGATTGCTTGCCTATGGTCTGTGCGGTGTTCTGAGGCAACCATTTGAAGATCTTTTGCTGCATGCGTAGTATATGTAAGCAGGAGGTGCACACTGCACGTACTTGAGCCTCCATGTTGAACTTGTCATCTAGGCTGATGCCTAGATTTCCTCCTTGATCTGTGAGTGTTGGCCCTAGCTCCAATAGCCACCAGTTGGAATCCCATGGGAGGTCTTGTTGCCGAAGATCAGTACTTGTCTCGTCAGAGTTGAGCTTCAGGCAGTTGGTTTGCATCCAATCTGCTACCATGGTTATGCAGTTGGTGAAGTTGGTTCTGGTAACGATTTTCTTGTTCCTCAGGGAGAGGGTGAGTAGGTTGTCATTGGCATAGAAGATGACCGTGTTGTCTTGTGATCGGATGATATTGGCGAGCGGTGTCATGTATATGTTGAAAATAGTGGGGCTGAGGGACAATCCCTGTGGGGCACCGCATATCAGTTTCTTTGCTTCTGATGTGAAGGGTGGCAGACTGACTCTTTGGGGTCTGTTTCTCCTTGGTCCAGGATGTTTCAAATGTTATTTTGGGGCCGCAATGAGTGTTTCGGTGCTGTGGTTCTTTCAGAATCCTGATTGTGTGTTGTCTAGAAAATGAAGTTGGAGGTGGGTTGTGAGTTGTGAGTTGCTTATTAATGGTCCTCTCAATCACTTTGGCTACATTGGGGAGCAGGGAGATGGGTCGAAGACTGCTTAGTTGATCTGGGTCAACTGTGGGCTTCTTGAGGAGGGCAAGTTTCCATTCATCTGTGAAAGGGGTGGACGTGATTGTGGTGTTGATGATGTGGATCAGAGTGGTGCTGATTGGTGATGTTCCTAGGCTTGAGATGTGGTGGGAGCATGGGTCCGTTGGGGCCCACGTGTGGATGGTCTGCATGGTTGCCTCTGTGTCGTTTCTGGTGAGGGTTGTTCATTCGGTCAGGTGTTGTCTTGGTTGGTGGTGGGTAGATAAGCAGTGAGTTTTCTGGGGTTTGGTTGGTGTGCGTATTTGCTGTAGATGTTTGCGATTTTGCTGTGGAAGAAGTTGGATACGTTGTTGCAGAGTTTTTGGGCGACAGCAATGTTGCTGCCAGTGGGTAAGGGCGAGGTGAAATACTTGACAATCAAGATGATCTCCTTGCAGCTGTTAGAGCTTCCTTCAATGCGGTCCACTAGTGTTTCTTTCTTGGTGTATCTAATTTGCTGGTGCTAACGTCTGCGTCCAGCCACGTAAGTAGTTCTGTCAGTGGTGTCATGGCTGGCTCTCAATTTCCTTTCTAGCTGTTTGCAGTGTTGTTTGGTGTTTCTGAGGTCGTCTACCAGCTGGCCTGCTTGTTTGATCTACTATGCTTGTTGGGTTTGATGGGTGGAAGGGAGTCTGGGCAGTTCTTGATCCAGTTGTTTAAATTGTTGATGTCCTTGTCGCAGTTGTCTGTGATGCTAGGCTGATCAGTGCTTAGGGCGCTGAGCCAATCTGCTTCTGTAATTTTGCCCCAGCTGTGACTTGGAGTGTTGAACATGGTAGGGATGTTGACTTGAGGTGTGTTGATTTGCAGGTGGATGATGGAGTGGTTTGTCCATGTGAGCTGTGTGGTGGAGTGGTATTTGATGCTAATGCTTGTGGTAAAGATGGGGGTCCGTGTATGTTCTACTGTGTATTGGTTCTGTGACGAGCTGGGTGAGTTCAATGTTGCACAAGCTTTTGAGGAGTGCTGTGGAACAAGGATTGTTTCAGTCTTCCAGGTGAAAGTTGAGGTAATCAAGGAGAATGTAGACTTTGGAGTCGATGGTGAGCAGAACGACAAAGTCTGCGATGAGGTTGGTAAAGGTGGCCGTGGTCCGGGTGGTCATTAGGCTGGGGTTCTGTTCAGGGCGATTTGCGGCTTGAAGTGCAGGTGTTGCCCAAATTGGATGGCGTTCTTTGTGGATGTTGTTGAGTAATTGGATTATTTTTTTGTAGGTGACTGCAAGTCCTTCTTCTTGCTTGAGAAGGAGGTCCTGTAGCCCAATGGGATTACTGTAGCAATGTTGGGAGCCGATGAGGTATTGAGCCTGGTCTCTCTGGTGCGTTTCTGCTCAGAAGGTGTTTTGGTTGTGTTTGCTGAGTGATCGTGTGTTGAGAAGCATGCATGCATGCGAGTGGGTCTTGACGTGCAGGTTTGCTGTGTTGTGTGGTGTAGGGTGGAGAGTGTAGGCATTGTTGGTGCTTGTGTGGTGTGCGTATGTTGGGAGGGGGTGTTTAGGGCGTTGTTAGTGTTGGTTTGGGAGGGAGGCTGCTGGAGATCCGGCAGTGTATACAGGTGAAAGCTCCTCCCGTGGTGTGAGGTAAAGCACAGCAGCAGTTGGCAGAACGGTGTCCAGGATCTAGTGACCTAAGGAGTGCTGCGGAGTGTCACTGGGCGGTGATTGGAACAGTGTTCCTTGCGCTAGGCACGAATGGCGCGTCCGCTGCACATCCATGTTGCAGCTGTCATTAAGTAAGTCGTGAGAGGGGGAGGGGGAGGAGTCCAGGGCGCCATCATGTCATTTCCTGTGCTGATGGGTGATGGAAAATTATGTCTTCTTTCTTGTCTTCTACTTTTAAAGGTGGTTGGGCTGGAAAACCAGTAATGTCACATCCTATCCGGATGGATGATGGGACATTCAGTGATGTCATTTCCTGTGCAGGTGGTTGATGGTAGATCCAGTAATGTCATTTTATCCAATATTGCATCTGTCATAGATTCACATGCTTGAATCATCCCCATCGTTGTGGTGGGAGTCTTACGGTAAAAATAAACATATATTTATAATAGTAGTAGCACATATCATAATATGCTATAATGCACTGCACAGTCATTGCCGTAGCACATCCCTGTCCTTTTGTAAAAAAAACAACAAAAAAAATACAAAGTTGAAACACAGCCAATTAAGCCGTAGCACCCTCTAGGACATTCCACAGAGAGGAAAGTCCCTCAGATTTTCTACTGCATGTCGTTGTGACAGGGAGTCTCCCTGAGCTCTGCTCAGTTTTTTCTCTTCAATTGGATTTCTGTGAGTACATAATGTCTGATTCTTCTAAAAAAAGGATTATTCAGGCCGTGTGGATCATGTGGGAAGAAAATGCTAAATTTTGAAGATCCCCACAAGGAATGTATTTATTGCCTGTACCCTCTTCATAAAGTAAAGGACTGTAGGATCTGCAGGACTTTTTCCTCCAAGACCTTAAAAGACAGGGAAGGTAGATTACTTATTTGGCTGGAAAGGCTGAATTCAAAGGCCTCTGTGGTGTCTGATTAGGAAGGCAGTATTAGTTCCCAGGAGGCATCAGTCCATCTGGCGAAGAAAAGGGACAGATCTGAAGAATCTCCTGAGGGTCAGAACATACTGCCTCTAAAAAAAAAAAAAATTGCCATTCTCTTTTGAGGAAAAATCTGTGGTGAAGCTGCCTCAAAAACGGCCTCGAAGACTGCCTCCAAACATCCTAAGACTCAGAGTCTGTCAAGACCTCCTTGTTGTCAAAAAAGACATAGTAAACGACGAAACCACCTTTAGATTTGGCACCTCAGCATTCGTCGTCGGAGCTTGCATCGTCAACGGAAGCATCGACGAAGACTCTGCCATCGTCGACGATAACCTCTTTGCCGTCAGGGCCTGTTCCGTTGACGAGGCCTCAGACGACAACTTCACCTTTGTCGACGTCTCTTCTATGGATGACACTCCCGTCGTCGACGATGCCTTCATCGTTGACGCCCCCTCCGTCGTCGACGAGGACTTCATCAGTGATGATAGTTCTACGGTCTACGGCATCGACGATGACTACACCATCGTTGACAACAGGTATTTCAGCACTGACTTGTCCATTTCACTGTTGACGAAGATCTTGTCGACACCGCAACAAAGAAGGCCCTCTTCATTACACTTCACTCCAATTTTGTCTTCCAAGTTCTTGTCGACAATCCCGTCGACAAGAGGTTTCTACCACATGTCTCCTTTGCCTCCTTGTCAATTTTTGGGGGAATCTGAGGATGATGGGTTGTTCAGTCCTGCCCGCAGCCCCTCTCAACTTAACTTAAAATTTCAAGAGGAGGAGGATGAAGATTGTGGCACGCGCTACCATCAACCTATGGAAAGGTCACAGGTGTTTATACCTCGCCAAGAGCCTATGATTCAGATGCCTATGACATTAGTATGGGATTTAACAGCTATGCTGCTGGACTATTACACTTGCTTCCCTGCAGCAGCAGGTTCTGTTGAGAAACAAAGGTTTCCTCCGCCTGCTTTAGACTCAGCAGCTACTTCGGTACCCACAACAGAGGCTCAGGATTCTGTGCCTGTGCCACAAGATCAGATGCCACAGGAGGATGATGATGATGACAATGTCACTGAGGAAGGTAAAATTCCTAAGACGCCTACTACCATAGATGACTGGGAAGACTACGTAATTCTGCTACCTTCTCCGCTGGCTCCTCAAGCAACTGATTCTCCTCCTGAGGATATTGTGGGCTTCCATGCTATTATGGAGAGAGCGGCAACTCGATTCCACTTACCCATGCCTGTTAAGCAGTCTGACTGCTTCTTATATGATTTTAACCCCTTTGCTGCTAGGCCTCCCCCCCTCCCTCTCCCCCCCCCCCCCCCACGCCAAATTTGCGTCCTTTTCTTCCAACATTATGGGAATTCTAAAGGTACCCAGGGTTTGTGGATTCCCCTGGAGGGGACCCAGAAATTAGCCAAAATACAGCAAATCTTTTTTGGGGGGGGGGGGATGGGGGAGAAGTGCTACAAATGAAAGTGTCTGGGCTTTTTTTTCCTGCAAATGGTATCAAAAAAGGGTTTGTGGGGCTGAAATCATCATTTTACCAGCTTTTAGGGAATTACAGATTTTTGTCAGAAAACCAAACTTTTTTTACACAGTTTTGGCATTTTTCTGGGACATAGGCTATTTCTGCTATTTTTTGTGCTTTCAACCTCCTTCCAGTTAATGGTAGAAATGGGTATGAAAGCAATAATGGATCCTGGAAAGCTATGCATTTTAGAAAAGTAGACAAAATTCTGAATTCAGCCAGGGGTCATTTGTGTAGATCCATCAAGGTTTCTATATAGAAACTAACAGTTAAATATAGGAAAAATTGAAAATTATTTGAAAAAAACCAGCCCTTTGTGTCAACGTTTTCACCTGTAACTTCTTCTAATTATGGCAGCTCTTTGAAAGCAATATACCGTTACATCTGCTGGACCTTACTGGTTGTGGGAATATATAGGACTTGTAGGTTCACCAAGAACCCGACGAACCCAGAGCCAAAAACTGAGAAGCAACTTGCAATGGTTTTTTATTATGTACTGGGTATATAGCAATTATTCTGGGAAAATGTATGCATGGAAAAATCGATATGAAAGACACCTATATATTTCTGAAATGGGAACAAAATCTAGAGTTTAGAAACAGTAGATATTTGAACATTTCCGAAATTGGGAATACTAGCATGAGAATTATCGGTCATTTTTCAAAATGACTTCTTTTTTACCCATTGTCTTTCAATTGGAAGGCAGTATTGCATCGAAAGTCAATAGGTAATAACAGCTGCTTTACAAAGCTGAAATACCCCAAGTCTCCCAATAAAAATGGTACCTCACTTGTGTGGGTAGGCATAGTGCCCCCGACAGGAAACGGCTCAAAACGCAACGTGAACACACCACATTTTCACAATGAAAAATTACCCTTTTTTTGCAAGGTGCCTATCTGTAGTTTTTGAACGCTAGCTCTGCCGACAGCTAGGGAAACCTAGTAAACTATACATTTTTGAAAACTAGACACCCAGGGGAATCCAGGATGGGGTGACTTGACTGTCTCACACCAGGTTCTGTTACCCAGAATCCCTTGCAAACCTAAAAAATTGTCAAAGAAACCCACATTTTCCTCACATTTCTGTGGTGGAAAGTTCTGGAATCTGCGTGGATCCCCAAATTTCCACCCACTCCACGTTCCCCAAAGTCTTCCGAGAAAAACGGTACCTCACTTGTGTGGGTAGGCCTAGTGCCTTGACTGCCTCTCACCAGGTTCTGTTACCCAGAATCCCTTGCAAACCTAAAACATTGTCCAATGGGGCGTGGCTAAGTAGCGGACCGCGATGGCCGCTTAAATCATCTTCTCCGTCACCCGTGCCTCCCCTACGACTATCCGCATACTCAATCCGACGTCCATAGTAAGTAATCTGTGGTGGATGATGTGCGGTGCCGCGCTCGGGGTCTCCCGGACTCCGACCTCCGTTTTGGTTGCAGTTTCGACACCCGATCGGACTGGGCCTGTATGAACCCTGCAGCCGGGGCCTGGACTGCCGTGAATGGCCGGCGGGGGAGCTGGGGAAGGCGGATCGGCGCGGCGGCAAGACCCGGAGGCATATTTGCGGCCAGTTGTGCACGTTTGAGTGGGGGAGACGCCCGGCGGCCCTCCCCTACGACACAGCAACAGTTAGAGGGGCTCAATACTTGCCGCATTGTGCTTCAGAACAGATGTGCCAGTGCACTACTAAGGAGGCACGGACATTGCCGTGGCGCACCTCGAGGGACGTGAGGAGGAAGAGGCGCTACTGTGGTAAATACTATTTTGACTCTCGACACTTTACTACCCCCCCGACCCCGGTCCCTCTCCCGCTTCTGGCCCAGGCTGCTGCTCCAGTGATGGGGGAGTGAGGAGGATAAACTGAGGGGGCCATACCCCTCCTGGCCCGAACATATACTGCAGTTGGGGTGTCACGCATTAGCCAGCTGGGGCGGGGCTGGCTCTAGAGGATCCCCAGAGTCACTTACACTGTGCTGCACGATCTCTTGCACTTGCATCGGGCGAGCGGCTGCTCGTGTGTGGGGACGGGAGGAGCGCCTCTCCTTCCTGAGACCCACTCGCCGTACGGACCCGCCGACCTTCGGCCTCCAGGGCCTGCGCCGCCACTGCTCTCTCCCGACCCCAAGAGGTGGACGACATCTGAATTTGGCACGTAAGAGCAGTGTCATGGGCAGGACCAAGCCCACTGGGTCAAAGGGCTCCAGAGGCATCCAGACTAATAAACTTGGCCGCTACACCTTCTTCAGGGAGTCACCGCAAGTCCCCCACACCAGAAGTAAATCTATGGCTGACCCCGCAGGTGACAGGTGAGAGTCCAGACTTGACCCTCAAAGATGTTATTTTCACTGCCATAAAGACCTCCCTCGAGCACAAGATGGACACGCTTTCCATTGACGTAAACCTAATTAGTGCAGATCTTACTAAAGTGAACGAAAAGGTCAAACAAGTGGAAATCACAGCAACAAACCTGGTTAGAAATGTTTCGCAGATCCAGAGCGACAATCAAGATCTTCAGTCGTTCCGTAAGTTCGCAGAACTTAAAACTGGATGACTACGAAGGGCTGCTTCGGCGGAATAACCTGCGCGTTTTGGGAGTGCCGGAGAAGGCAGAGGGACAGTCACCGGACTTATTCGTAGAGGACCTCATCCTTAAACACCTACAACCAAAGGCCTCAGCAAATATTTTGTTGTCGAGAGGGCACATAGGGTCCAGGGGGGACACCCTAGGCCAGGTGACCCCCACGTCCAATGTTGGCAAGAGTTATAAACTTCAGAGACAGGGATGTGATCCTTCAAGCTGCCAGAACAGTGCCACCGCTCCACATAGACAACGCCCCTGTCAACTTCTTCCCAGACTTTACACAAATGGTGCAGAAGCAGAGACAATCCTTTCTGGGGGTGAAGAAGAAACTCAGGGAGAAGGGGTATAAATACGCTATGCTCTTCCCGGCACGCCTTCGCGTAGAATCTGAGGGGCGAGCCTGGTTCTTCGAGCATCCTGAGGCTGCATCTGACTGGCTGGAGAGCCGGATAATCCGACCCACTGGCAAGAATGGAGATGGTGACGAGCTGGCCTCCCAACCGCGGGGCTGAAGAGACCTGGTAAGCGGACCAACATTCAAGGGCACCTATGACGCTGAGGGTCAGAGGTTCATGTATTGGGGTCTGATGGTGGTTATGGATCGTTTGGGGGCCTCTTTTTGAGCCAACCACCTGATACCTTTTTGAAATTGACTCCTTTCACTCCTATGGGGATTATACAATGACAATTTGAAGGGGAGGCATAGGGGGACGGGACAATACGCTCCACCTTTAACTACCTTTAGTTATTTACTAGGGCGACAGGCACTCTCAAGTTGTCAATGGGCAGGTTCACTCCCAAGGCGTAGGGGAGCAGGGAGGGGGGTTGTTGGGTGGGGGATTGTATTTTGTTCATTGTTTTGATTTGTACGTCGACAATACAGGTAGACCTCACTGTAGGGGGCTTGGACATTTATCTCAAACGTTATGTGTGCACAGTGGGAAAAGAATGTTAAAATCTCAAGTTGGAATGTTTTACGGACTTGGGGACAAGATCAAACATAGTGTTGTTCTCCAGCAGGTCAGGAGATACGCTCCAGACATTGTTATGCTCCAAGAAACACACCTGGTTGGGAACTCATGTAAGGCAATGCATAGATGGGGCTACACAATGATTGCACACACGGGCTTCACATGTAGTTCACGAGGTGTGGGCATCATGATGAAAAAATCTTTCCCTCTTACGGTGAATTCCACTTGGTCTGATGATCGGGGTAGATATATTGGGGTCACGGGCACATGGGAGGGATAAACTGTTACACTAATGTCAATCTATGTATCGCCGGGCATGCAAACCACCACATTTAAAGACCTTAGTGCTATTCTACTAGAACTACCTGATGGGTTGCTGGTGCTTGGCAGTGATTTTAATTTCGTAGTCTCAGGCACATTAGATCGACACCTCCCGGGTTTTGGGACAGTCGTCACGTTGGCTGCCGGAGTTTTTGGAGGCCACGGGGCTGGTTGGTGGCTGGAGAGAGTACAACCCAGATAAAACACAACATACCTTTCGCTCCGGGGTACACAATAGTCTCTCCCAACTGGACTACATTATAGTCCCCGCACCACCGATCACTAACATCCATGAAATCAGACACTTAGCCAGGGGTATCTCTGACCACTTCCAGCTGTGGGTGCATCTAGTCCTCAACGGAACACAGGTGTGACGAATCGCCCCCATCAACCCATGGTATCTACGAGACCCCCAAATTCGGAAAGAACTGATCAAAGCCATTGAGGATTACTTCTGGGAGAATGTGGGGGCGGTGAAATCTCCTCAAATTTAGTGGGAAGCCTTTAATTCAGTGATCCGGGGACAAGCCCTATCATTAATATCAGGAATGAAAAAGGATAGGCAAAAAGACATCTCAGACACGGAGGCGGAGATTTACCGTATAGAACGAGAATTAGAAGTGGACATCACGCCTGAGGCGCTACACCCACTCCGTCTTATACAAGATACCTATAAGGAACTAGTGACCGAAAAGGCCAAAACACTGGGGAGGGACAAGATGGGCAGAATCTATGAGATGGGTGACAAGGCAGGAAAACTGATAGCCTGGTTGGATAAAAAAGTGTGGGCCAGCAGACTGGTCCCTGAGCTCAGAAACACAGAAATGAGTCCCATAACGGACCCACAGGCCATTGTCAACCAGTTTGCCGACCACTTTCACACCATCTATACGTCTATAGCACCAACTAATGAAGATGATTCGGCCGAACTCCTGAGGGACATCTCTCTCCCCACACTTTCGGTCGTTGACCACAAATGTTTGGATAGCGCCCTGACTAGATGAAATAGCTCTTGCGATACGGTCGCTAAACTCCGGTAAGGCACTGGGTCCCAATGGCATTCCTATTGAGCTTTACAAACTTAGACCGGATAACCTAGCCCCATATTTAAAGACCATGTACGAGGAGAGCCGGGAGCTGGGATCGTTGCCGTTAGACCAGAGGATAGCTACTATAGTTACCATCCACAAAGAAGGTAAATCTAAAACCGACTGTGCGTCTTACCATCCAATCTCGCTCCTTAATGTGGAACCTAAAATCCTGGCCAAGCTACTAGCTAACCAACTAGGAAAAGTAATAGGGGACCTAGTGCACCCGGATCAATCGGGCTTTATGCCGCATAGAAATGCGGCTCTGAACCTACGCAGGGTCCATGGTGTTCTGGGCAGGGCAGTTACCTTTCAAGAACAGGCTGTAATTGTCTCTCTTGATGCTACCATGGCGAAACTAGGATTTGGCCCAGGCTTTATACGGTGGATACGTCTCCTCAATCATAAGCCTATGGCACAAGTCGTAGTCAATAACAAGAAATCGGACACATTTCAACTTAGCCAGGGTACTCGCCAGGGATGCCCCCTTTCACCACTACAGTTTGCGTTGGCCCTTGAACCACTCGCAGCATGGATCCGAAGAGATCCGGTTATCCGCGGTTTGCGGTGGTCTCCGAAATGGGAAGACCGTATTTCCCTATATGCGGACGACATACTGCTGTACCTTGCCTCCCCCTCTAAATCGCTGATTGCAGTGCTTGACATCCTGGCTATATTCTGCAGATACTCCGGTTAACTGGCAGAAGTCTCTCCTTTATGTTCTCAGGGGAGATCCGCCCCGGCCGCCGCAGAATTGCCAATACAAATTGCCACAGATGGTTTTAAATATTCGTGAATTTTCGTCTCCCTAGATCAGACACTCCGCTATAATCGTAATCTTGTTCCACCGCTACAGAGACTCAAGCGAGATATAACCAGCTGGAAGGCACTTCCTCTATCGCTGCTGGGCAAAGCAGCTCTTTTTAAAATGATGTTGTTACCCCGGTTTTTATATGTATTGCAAAACTCGTCCGACCCGGTCCCGAACTCGTACTTTAAAGAAATTGAGGGACACCAGAGAGATCTATTGTGGGTTGGGAAACCGCGTATTGCACTGCATAAACTCACTCTCAACTGGTATGACGGGGGTATCAGCCTACCTGATATCAAGAAATATTATTGGGCGTCACATTTGGCGGCTATTAATCATGGCATTTACGGTCGCCCTGACGACCCAGGATACAATATGGACAGGTGGCTCCTCCCAGGGGGGATTTACCATCGAGTGCTCTATTCAAAACCGGGTAGGTACCCACTTTCAGGCCCTACCGGACACTCGGTTGCTGTCTGGCACGCGTCCAACAGATCACATGGATGGGGGCAGAAACCCACACTAGCTCCACCATTGTGGGATTCCCAAATGCTGGGGGACTTCTGGAATTCGAAGGGATTTGACAAATGGGAACTTATTGGGATCTCGCGTATCAGGGACCTATGGGATAAGGGAGAGGTGATGCCCTTTTTCACACTTCAACAACACGAACTGGCTAACTCTGAACATTTTTTATACACTTGGGCTCGACACACACTCCAATCAATCCTCCCACCTGGCTCCTCCCCTCCTGAAGCCTACCCACTGGAAGACAGGATTCTCAATGGTCACCTACCCGAAAAAACAATATCGCTAATCTATAAAAAACAGATTAATAATATGGAAAACCCCCTACAGGCACTGCAAGATAAATGGGTCGGGGATGGTATCGAAATAGATGATGAGGAGTGGCAGGAAGCGGTGTCCTCCCCGAGGGTGGTTGCAATTCCAGCACGTCTCAGGTTAGTGCAACTTAAGATTCTCCATAGAGCTATGTGACGGGACCACGGCTGCTGCGCATGGGAGTACCCAGGGGGGAGACTGTAGAAGGGGCTGCGCACAGTAAGGCACATTTATCCACATAATTTGGGAATGCAAGCACATTCAATCCTACTAGTGCAAGATACATGATGTACTTAACGAAGTGCTGGCAGTTACTGTCCACTCATAGGCTCGTAGGTGCCTCTTGAACATCTGGGAGCCGACAGACCTAAACAATCACCGAACGCAATGGGTCACACTTGGGCTGATGGTAGCCAAAAGGAATATTGCGCAGCTCTGGGGAGCGGCACATGCTCCTAAGATTGTAGACTGGGAAAAAGACCTCGATTGGTGCATGTACAGGGAAAAGACAGTCTACATGGCACGAGTCTGCCCCCAAAAGTGGTCCAAAATCTGGAACCCCTGGAATTTGTACCTGGGAAATATATGTAACCCGCCCTGGGGTGTTGATGATGATGAAGACCCTACTCCGTAGCATCCAATGTAAAGTCATGCTGTATTTGTACTTATTGCCTGACTCCACTGTATGTACACATGCCTAATCCTTTGTACTGTGTGTTTTATGTTGATGGTTGTTAATAAAAAAAATTATTTAAAAAAATAAAAAATTGTACAAAAAAACACATTTTCCTCACATTTCTGTGGTGTAAAGTTCTGGAATCTGCGTGGATCCACAAATTTCCACCCACCCCGCGTTCCCCAAAGTCTTCCGAGAAAAACGGTACCTCACTTGTGTGGGTAGGCCTAGTGCCCGCAACAGGAAACGGCTCAAAACGTAACGTGGACACAGTGAAAAATTACCCTTTTTTGGCAAAGTGCCTAGCTGTAGTTTTTGAACCCTAGCTCTGTCGGCACCTAGGGAAACCTAGCAAACCTATACATTTTTTAAACCTAGACACCCAGGGGAATACAGGATGGGGTGAGTTGACTGCCTCTCACCAGGTTCTGTTACTCAGAATCCCTTGCAAACCTTAAAAATTGAACAAAAAAAAACATTTTCCTCATTTCTGTGATGCAAGTTTCTAGAATCTGCGTGGATCCACAAATTTCCACCCACCCTGGGTTCCCCAGAGTCTTCCGAGAAAAACAGTACCTCACTTGTGTGCGTAGGTCTAGTGCCTGCGACAGGAAACTGCTCAAAACGCAACGTGAACACACCACATTTTCACAATGAAAAATTACCCTTTTTTTGCAAAGTGGCTATCTGTAGTTTTTTAACCCTAGCTCTGTCGGCACCTAGGGAAACCTAGAAAACCTAAACATTTTTGAAAACTAGACACCCAGGGGAATCCAGGATGGGGTGACTTGACTGCCTCCCACCAGTTTCTGTTACCCGGAATCCCTTGCAAACCTAAAAAATTGTCCAAAGAACCACATTTTCCCCACATTTCTGTGGTGAAAAGTTCTGGAATCTGCATGGATCCACAAATTTCCACTCGCCCCGCGTTCCCCAAAGTCTCCCGATAAAAATAATACCTCACTCGTGTGGGTGGGTCAAGTACCCACGACAGGCAAGGGCCCAAAACCTATTGAAGCAACATCAAAATTACCTATCACACACCAACCTGCTTTTGCAAGGGGAGGTCCCATGAGTTTTTGGCCCTCGGCTCGGCGACCATCTGGGGAAGCCTACCAAACCCACACATTTCTGGAAACTAGGCACCCGGGGGAGTCCAGCGAGGTATGGCTTGCGTGGGTCCCCTAACGTTTTCATACCCACAATCCCATGCAAACCTCAAATTTAGCTAAAAAAAAATCACTTTTTTCAGAAATTTCTTTGTGGGAAAGTTCAGGAATCTACGTGGATCCACAAATTTCCTCCCACCCAGCGTTCCCCCAGGTCTCCCGATAAAAATGATACCTCACTCGCATGGGTAACTATAACAAAGTCTTTGCAGCTTGTCATTGTGTAGATTCACATGCACCACCCATCTCCTCTGTGATAGAAACCAGAGGTCTTGCTACATATGTTTTACCACACATTTCATCTTTAATTTATATGCACAAGCAGAAATATCTATTTCGAGAGGGAAAAATACGACAATCGAACGTTGAGTCTTCTCTGCTTACTGATGCGTTGTAGATTGTTTACATATTCATGAATGAATCATTCTCGAAACTGAAATTTAACTTCGACATAATGGATTGTGATATTGTGAACCCAACACTAGATGGCAGGGTGGTTCTTAGTATGTTACTGTCAAATCTGCTATGACCATATAGAGGAATGA
The DNA here is from genome assembly GCF_964204655.1 of Triturus cristatus. NCBI lineage: Eukaryota > Metazoa > Chordata > Amphibia > Caudata > Salamandridae > Triturus > Triturus cristatus. The sequence continues at coordinate 487,297,210 of NC_140583.1, read as the reverse complement.
GGCGAAGGCTAAGTACCTTTATAAGGTAATGGAACTGCGACGTGACAGGTAATATCCTAATCATGTACAGCAGGGAGTAATTTATTTCTTATAATACATGGTTACCAAATCATCTTTCCCACATACCACCTAAATCCTTTCATATGGAAAAGAGCATGTTTTCACACATGAATTATAAAAATAGAATATGTGGTGCAAAGTTAAACCCATCAAAAAAGCTATTAAATAATATTTGTTGCAAAAAAAATCAAAATCAGTGCAATACAAATATTTTATTTTTAGATAAAGGCACAGCAGAAACCTGCAGAAAGGTCTACCTTTTCTATAATGGCCCAACGAGAGCAAAAAAAAATATTTTGCCATAATATCTACTTTCTGCTTGTGACTGTACAGGAAAATAGACCAGAAGGAACAAAAGCAAGTTTTCTTTTTTTAGGTTGAGCCTAGACAGCGCAGGCTCTGCCTGAAAGACCTGTTGTAGTGTAAAAGGACCTATGCCTCTCCTGCTGCTTTCTCATTGGTTCAATGAATTCTCTCCTCATTGCTGCTTCATAAATGATTCACGGAGCAATACATCACTTCCGTTTAGCGAAGAGCAGCACCGACCAACTACAGTTACTGTCTGCTTGCATTGCACGTCTGTTTCTCAGAAGTACTCTTTTTGTCGTTTCTGGTGCGCCACAACCATGGCACCCTTCACTGGCTTCCATGCGCATAAGTTTAATAAGCACAGGCGCCACACTATTTGTTTTAGCACAGCGCCTACTTTTGATCAGCAAGGCACCCTTCACGGGCCGCTATGAGAGGAGTTGGCCTAACGGCTAGGGCGCTCGACCTCAGACCTGGGAAACTGGGTTCGAGTCTTGGTAATGACGCTAAACATCCTGTAATTCTGGGCGAATCACTTAATCTCCCTGTGCCTAACAAAAAATGAATGTGTGTCCTCATGTAACGTAACGTAACTGGTGCTATGTAAAGCGCTCTGATACTGATTGGATTCGGGTCAAGTTTGCACTATATAAAACTCTGCTAAAAAAAAAAAAACTTAAATAGGTCTGTTAATGTCTTTTTTTTCTAATAGCATAGCGCCCTTCACGGACCGCCATGAGGGGATGATGGATGGAGCGTTTGAGCAAATCAAACACTCACCCCCAGTCAACTGATCTGGGTTTAATCCATCATCATTCTTTAGCTCACTCCACCACCCCAGTTCAGACATGGCCATATGCAAATCAGTCCGACCCTGTGCCTCATGGGAACAGTCCAGCCTGAACTGCCAAGCCATGTCTTCCCTGGACTGGAAACAAGCATCCTGGGACCGGTTTCGGGTTCATAACCCTAGTCAGCCAGGCTATCTTGAATCCAGTAGCAAAGTGAGCAAGGGACCCACGTCTGGGCATACCCTGCCAACTTAGGGCGAACAAAGCGATACCAAAGGGGATGATGGATGGAGCGTTTGAGCAAATCAAACACTCACCCCCAGTCAACTGATCTGTGTTTAATCGATCAACATTCTTTAGCTCACTCCACCACCCCAGTTCAGACATGGCCATATGCAAATCAGTCTGACCCTGTGCCTCATGGGAACAGTCCAGCCTGAACTGCCAAGCCATGTCTTCCCTGGACCGGAAACAAGCATCCTGGGACCGGTTTCGGGTTCATAACCCTCGTCAGCCAGGCTATCTTGAATCCAGTGGCAAAGTGAGCAAGGGACCCACGTCTGGGCATACCCTGCCAACTTAGGGCGAACAAAGCGATACCAAAGGGGATGATGGATGGAGCGTTTGAACAAATCAAACACTCGCCCCCCAGTCAACTGATCTGGGTTTAATCCATCATCATTCTTTAGCTCACGCCACCACCCCAGTTCAGACATGGCCATGTGCAAATCAGTCTGACCCTGTGCCTCATGGGAACAGTCCAGCCTGAACTGCCAAGCCATGTCTTTGTACCGCACTTTATGCTTTAGCATAGCGTTTGTTTTTGTCTGTGTATGTTTTTGCTCCTCCAATATCAAGGCTAATGCCGGGCGCTGCTCCCTTTCCATGCTCCACTGGTTAGTAGTGCTGCGGCTATATTCAGTATTCAAAGCAGCCAGAGACCGCTACGGGGCCCAGGCTGAAGGAGGCAGTTTTGCTTGACCACTCTGGCGTGGATTGTTTATCGGGGTTGGCTGCTGCTTTAGGGACCAGAGGAAGCAGCAGCTGGGAGCAGTAATGCCTGGCCAGCCCTGAAAGAAATGACAATTGCTGGGCTGGGGCATCCCTGGCCCAAATGTAGGTGTAAACAGTGAAGTTGTTTGTCCAGTGCTAAAAGGGAAGTTCATTGTTTTTTTCTTGCCATGTTTTTATGCTCATCGACGAGGGCGGTTCACAGTACATGGGAATAGCGTTTTTGTTGTCTGCGACAGAAGTACGTTTATTTCCGTTTTCTTGTAGTTGGTGGTTGCAGCTTGACAGACAATTGGCTTAAAGGTTTTCTTTCACCCTTGCATCATCAATTCACCCATAGACTCTTGGAACTATCTAGCCTTCACCTATCCATTCGTTCACCCTCCATTATCTAATTTTACTTTTCCTTCCAGGATTCCCTCCATCTTTCACTGTTTTTTGCTTTCATTGTAATAATGTGGATTGATAGTTGTGTTATAGTATCAGTTGTAGACAGTGTAGTGTTGTAAAGTAGTAATGTGTGTGTACATTAGTATAAAGTGTAGTATATGTTTACTGAGCGTTGTAGGCATGAGTGTTGCATATTAATAGGTGCGCTGTGACAATTGCCGTGGTGACATCCATTGTGACAGGCAAATAACAAAGGGAAAGCTGAGAGCGTACAAAAATGCCTAGTTCAAAACCACTGCTTAACTAACATCCACAGGGCCGCAGTGTTTCCCAAGAACATAAAGCTTTGCAGGCCCCAAAGTGTATGTAAAGTCATCCAATAAGTGACAACTGAGGCAAACCCAGCTAATAAGGAGCAAGGACTCGAACTGACAGGAAGTTCACTGACCAAAAATACACAGTCACATGACTCGGATCAGTGCTCCGCAGCTAAGCCTCACCGCCTAAGTGCTCCCGCTGAAAATCTGCCCTTGAATGCTGTCCACCTGCTCCGATGAGGCCGCCGTAACCCCACTCAAACCGAGGGGGAGCCACAAAGCATGCGCTGCGCTCCTGCTACCGTCACAGTTCTTCACCATGCTCGAGGCAGTGCACCTTATGAAGTGATAACATGGTCACACCCATCTCAGCAAAGACCCAACAGTCACAACGGCACCCGCAGTTAAACGCTGCCATACCAGTGCCAGTAAAAAAACTCACATACACGCCTCGTTTCACTGATTCCCCACTCCAGGTCACGAAGTGCAGTCTTCTTCACCCCCGCTGTCCCATGATGCCATTGCAGGTCTCGAGTTGACACGAGATGGTGCAGGGCACACACACACGTCAGGGAATGCCCAACAGTCTGGTCGTTAATGAAGATTTACGACCGCCAACCCAACACTTCTCTCAGATCACAAATGTCCATTTTGTTACGCTGACTGCCCTTGGGTCTTGATGTGCAGTCTTCCCCAATTCACATGGTAATTACAAGATAAAACAGACGTATTTACCTCCGTGGGTTAATGTTGATAGGGATCTCTGACCTTATATGTCTCATGCGCCCGGTCGTATCATCGCCAAATTATAATAATTGAAGCTCACACTCTGAATATCACTGAAGGGTTGAGTTTATTGTAATAAGGAGGAGCGTTGCGCCGCTGATTGCAACAACGCCATGAGTGCAGTATTTTAAAACATTGTACCACTGATTTAAACATTCTAACAAAAACGCGCCAAGACGGCATGCGCCATGGAGAGCTAATAAGTGGGATACCACAGCATAGATACTACTTAAAAGCCACATACTAACAAAACAATTAAAACTCCCTGCTGTTTGCGAAAGTGAAAGCGAAATGTCAATGTTAACAGCAGGTATAAAACTAAACACTGAGGTTGTGTAATCGAAATGCTTTATGGAGAGCTATAGTATAGAGCAGAATGCAGCGCCGCTGTTGTGCGAGATAAATATGCAAAACATGTTTGTGAGGAACGTTGCGCCGCTGATTGCAACAACGCCATGAGTGCCGTATTTTCTGATTGCAACAACGCCATGAGTGCCATATTTTAAAACATCACACCAACAATGTAAAACATAATTCTAAAAACGCGCCATGAGTGCTGTATTTTAAAACATCGCACCTATGTTTACCTGAAATGCAGCTTTGCTGCTATTGCCACTGAAAGTATATGTGCAAATAGGAAAACATGTCACGCCCTGCAAAATCTCCAGTCTGAGTGGGCGAGGCAAAAGGGAGACAGGGAGGAAACAAACAAGCCTCACTTCCAGTAAAAAGCGAGCGTTTATGACGCGTTCCAATAAAAAGCATTTTGTGGAGCTTCCACCCTACTTCCAAAGAACCCTGACAGAAAACCAACGACAATAGATCTCGCAAGCGAGCAGCGCATGCGCTGCAACGCCAGGCGAGACCTAATAACTTTAAAAACCAACACTAAGAGAGTGGCTCAGAATTTATTCCCGTGAGTACAGAATTGTCATTGCCTCATGTTATGCGCTTTCACTGAAGAATATTGCGTGCATTGCACCTTTGATTTTAGGCGGAAACTTATGCTCAACACAGAAGGACTGATTTAGTTACGGCGACAAGCCATTGATCAAGGCTATAGGACTGATATGCTTATTTTGAAAAGTCATGATTAGTAAGTATCCCTGACTTATTTATTTTGAAAATCACATTCTCAAGCCAAGTGGTGTTTTGATGAATTGTGATTACGTTTTCTTAAAGCTGGTAGGCAGATATTTTGTTATTGAGAACCTTAGACTACAATAGCAGTAGGCAAGTACTTTGCTGCAAAAAAAACCCATAATTTACAATGCCAATAGCTCTAACTTTAACAAATGCAAGACCTATTGCATTGCAAATGCTTGTCTTTAACAGCTTCTTTATTTATGCTCCTTGACCTGGCCTGCTTTTCCTTTCGCCTACTGGCAGCAGGCATTGTGATGTCAGGTCTCAACTGTAATATGATATTACAGTTGAGTACTGACCTCATTTCTTTATAATCGGTGACTGGGTTACCAGTCATAAAGAAATTATAGACAGGCTTTTATACAGGGATTGCAGAATGCCATGTATTATAGGAATATTTATGTTTCCAGCAGAAAATACTGCTTGGCCAATGAGGCTTACCTAAGTACTGCAAGTGAATCTTTTTCCTTGAAAAAAGAAACTTTGTTGTGTCAGTTTTATGGCTGTCTACATCTCCATCCTACCTTTATACACTTCGGTGCCCTCTTCTGCTTATATTTTAAATTTTCACTTGCCCTAACCTGTTTCTAATATTCACTATAACTGCCTTGCCTCTAGTATGATGTAGGCTGTTTTTTCCATTCTGCAGACCCACAGCTTCAAGGACTATAGGAAATGTAACTAAGTTGGAGGGGCGTAGAGAGAGAATTGTTTTTCCTTAAAGGATCTTTACACAATCTACCACAATAACCAAAGCATTAAAAACTCATGGTTTTTCAGAGCTCTGCTATTCTCTCTGGAAAGAGTACCTCCTTTCAGAATTTATCATCTCACCAGTTATGGTGCACTGTCCACATGCAGTAACACAGCCGGTTGTACAAGCTCAGGCTCCTCCAGATGTTTCTGCCCATTACATTAGCCCAAGGCACCGCAGGTAGCAGGCATCCAAAGCACTTATCTATCACACAGAGTCGTAGGGTGCCTGAGTGGCCCACTCACAATTGTTTTTGCAGGCAAATACCACAGGAGACCTCATCCAGAAAAGTTGTAACCTTTGCTTAGGAAATTGTCCCCACATTATATGTTTTCAGCCAAGTTCGACCTCTGCAGTCAGATTCTCAAACAGTTGGAATAGATGGTGAGCAGACTAAAAGTAAAATTACCCACAAGGCAATGCTGGTAGGCTACACCTTTGCGCTTGAGCATTCAAGCACCCACCAGCCATTCTTTCATAGCAAAAGCAGTCTTTCAATGTGTGTGGTGGAAAACACATACAGTTAGAGGCACATGATTTTCTTACTGTGGAGGGGGCACTCTTGAATGCCCTTGCATAGAAACGTTTTACAGTGGCAGTGTCCTTTTAATGAAACATTCCTGGCATGCCCACGGTTCACTGACCGCTCTGAATCAATAGTTATTTGAAGGTAGAATGAATAAAGAGAAATGTAATCACCATGCAAGTTGTGTTCTCTTATACTCTGAACCGGCACATTACAGGTGCTGGCATGACCTCTGGCACTTCTTCTTTTTTATGTTTTTCACAAAATATATTTTATTTACTTTAAAAGATCTTGTAGTGGGGGCCATAGCTTTCAGTGCACACAAGCATCATCATTATTTTGAAGGAGACAGCCAGAGACCTTCAGTTGTGGCTGATGGAAAACGACCAGTCCTATGGCACGCTATTTTTCCTACACCAACCAAAGTGCACAATAGTGGCAAACACATCGTCTCTGGGTTGGTCACCTGAGAGAAGCGGAGATCAGGAGTATTTGGCTGTGCAAAAGTTCCACATCAATCTTCTAGAACTTCGTGCTGCTTGGGTGGCTCTGAAAGTCTTCTTCCCATCCATCAAACGGAGCCTTGTGTTGGTCTTAGTGGACACCACGTCTGCCATGTGGTACTGTAACAAGCAGGGGGGCCTTGGATCTTAGACCTTGCTCCAGGAATCCCTGCACATTCAGACATGGTTGGACCATTTGAGGATCCTCCTACTAGCCCTTCATCTGGTTGTATGGCTCAATTTTAGGGCGGAAAAGTTCAGCAAATGTCAGTTCGCAGACCGTGACTGTTATCTTCATAAAGTGGATGGACATTTTTCACTCTCAAAGCACCCTCAGTGGCACTAGGGCGGCCGGGTGCAGAGTGCTGAGGCCCAGCGTAATCCAATGGGGGATATGGCGATGTTGACTCTTCACTTTTCTCTGCATCAAAACACTCAGCCTGCAATGGCAGTGTGTGTGTTAAGGTTCAGGACCTCTAAGGGTGGTACAATATGTGCCACAACCCTTGGCCTTCCCTGGTCACAGTGTCCTTGGTACCTTTTACAAGGGACTTACATGTGGCCAGAGAGGTGCCAATTGGGGGTACAAAGGTACAGTTTTGGGAAATAACACAGGCCCGGTGTCAGGAATCCCCTCCCGCACATGGATTCCCTCCCACGATGCCACTTCCGTGAACCTGGTGCGCTTGGAGGAGAGCGGACTACAACTCCCAGAATTCCCTCCGGCAACAATTGCCTTTTGCCACTCAAGAGTTCTGGTTACATAACACCAAGGGAAACGCCTAGTTTTCATGTTATGCAACTCAAGAGTTCTGGTTGCATAACACCAAGGGTAACGCCTAGTTTTCCTGTTATGCAACTCAAAAGTCATGGTTATACAACGCCGAGAGTACTACTTAAGGAGAAGATCACTGGGACTCGGCGTCGGATATTCTGATCTTTGCCGGAGTACCTGGTTGAGGTACACGGACCCGTTGGTGAGTTGAGCGGCGGAAGGAACATTCTAAGGAGCGGAGGAGAGGTGCTGGCGTGTGCTTCCTTCCCGTGTCCTGTCCCGTTCTGAGAGCCGTATTCAACGTCATTGGGCACAAGTCCCGTTGGTAGAGCCGAAGCTCCCAACGGCCTGACAATTTGGAGAAAACGAGGTTGGTGCGAGCCGAAGCTCCCAACCCTCGTTCCTTGGGTAAACACACGCTTAGAGCTAAGACGCTATCCAGGAGGTGTTTCCGCGTCTTAGCCATCGACACTCGTAGGAGAACTGGGATAGGTAGAGCGGCTGCTCCCATCCATTCTCTGCGCCACCTTGGGTATCATCACTTAAACCCGGATACAAGAGACGCACACCAGGAGGTGTTCCCAGCGTCTTTGTGTTGTGGCAGCACTCTGGGGGATACTGGTAGAGCGGCTGTTCCCAGGTGGTAGAGAGCCCGGCCGGGTGACTCCCACGTGCCCCCGTAGATTCCACAACCTTGGAACTACCCTTCACAGCGGTCGAGTGGCATTGTCGGCCACTGCTTAGCACTTTGCCCTCCGTTGGAGCATACCGGGTCCGGTGTGCATGCGGAGGACGGTTAGACGAGCTGTGAATGGGTATCGTACTTTAACTGGTGATTCCAGTACCGGTATTCTTTGTTGTCTGTAGTTGTTTATCTGTTTATTAAATCATCCTTAAACCTCCATTTCTCTGGTCCGTCGTCTGTTTGTCCCAACCCCGAGAAAGCCAGGACGTTACACCCGGGGAACCAGATTGGCCGGGACCCAGGGCACACCAAGTCAAAGTGCATCAGAAATCTGCCAAAAAGTGTGGGGGGTTACTGCAACAGAAACCCAGCTTCCTACACTTATAATTTTACTTGGGCTGATGGCAACCAGCAGCTACCTGGTTGCCTAGGCATGGCTAGGGATGTGGTTGAGACATTGGTGACTGAGGTCACAATAGAACCTGCTCACTGGGCACCTGCACAAACAACCACACAGCTTTGGAGCAATATCAACTGGTGTTCAAACGACAAATTTAAGCACATCAGAAGGCCATACAATACACCTATTGTAGTAAGCTATACCATTTGTCCCGGTTGTTTTGCGATCATACGGTGTTTATTTTGTGCTGCTAGGGTGGACCAGTGTAATTTTCTCCTTCACTTTGTCATCTATACCTCTTTACTAACAGTTCAAAACCCCCAAAAAGTTTTTTCATGCCTCTTGTTTCATCACTGGATATTGCTGAGGGAGTCTTTCAGCCTGGGTTGGTATTTTCCTCTGCACTACACATCATTTCTATTTCCTGTGATGCTGCATGTGCTACTCAAGATCACTCAAAAGAAGTCATTCTGATTGATTGAGGTTGACCTCATTTCTCAAACTTCTGGAGTTTTAATCTTTGCCCACTACAGAGACAACCAATGAGGTGGGACCTTTTGTTTAAAAAAAAAAAAAAAAAACATTGAAAGGGCTTTCATTTGCGATTTTCAATTCTCTGTGTCCGGCCTTGGAATTTAAGCAATGAAATCCAAGCTTTTAAAGATTTACTAGATAAAGTATTGGAGACGGCTCTGGCATTCTGAAAGTTGTCTGACGGATGTGCCTTGTTGAATGGTAACCTATTAATCCTAGACATACCTCTAGTCTTGCCAGTGATTTTTCCCCAAGTAAAGAAATTAGTGTCAGTACTATATTTCTTGTTTTCTGCAATTATTCATACCAAGTACATTTTTTCAATGTTTTTGTGCCATCAATGTGGCACCTTTATCTGGTACTCGTGGTTCATGCAACCTTAAATCCACTTCCCTTCTCAAAACTATTGCTGATAGCTAATGCACATTACAGCTCAGATGGCCTGGAAAACTACATAATAAACAAAACATGGCCAATGATTTGAATATTCTCCTTCAGCAAGAAGTCATCTAAACATAGAGAGCTTAAATATGGATGCTGTAGCAACGCCCATCAGCCCGAGGCACAATCAAATGTCAACACAAGTGGCCATAAATTAGATTCATTTGCACTCAGCGTAAAGCAAGCATAAGCATCCCAGAGACATGTCATCACTCACTTAACTATTTTTAACACACCAAATGTAGGCATTAAAAATGATCGGTTTTACAGAAACTTACATTTGCAACCAGTTAACACATCTCCACACCACATCTTGTAACTAATCATCTAAACAATGACTTTCTTTTATTTGGTGCAGATGCAGCTGGAAGAGGTTGGAAACTTTAATAGAAGTTAGGCCATTGTCTATTAATGCTTAACGTTTGCTTGAAACCAAAACTTTGGATACTGTTAGCTCTGCAACACAATACATAGACTGTAAATATGAAGTGTCCAATCTGGAACTCCTCTGTTCAAGGAACACTGGAAATCAGGATTGTGGTCATCCTCCTGGTCAGAAAATTGTCTATAAATCTGCACCACTGATGGACTGCCTCCTGACGAGGAAAGTAAATGCTTTGATACCACTGGTTGGGAGACGAGTGCAGGTTGCTTGCATGCTCAGATTTGACCCCTATAAATCAGAGTACATGGAAGAACAGATCCAGTTCTTTAAAGAACTGTCAAAATCAGTCAAAAGAGCTTGATGCTTTAGAATGAGCCACAGAAAAGGGGCCAAGTTACAACTATTACAACTTAGGTGCAAAACCTAAACCCAATAATTAATGATAGCCCAGGATGTGGTAATCGGCTGTGAGATAATGTGCAAATTGTCCATGTTTTGCCACATTCTGAGGTGGCAAATTGCCATTTTCCACTATTTACCTCATGATTTACGCCAGTATACACATGGCGAAAATCAGCAGGGCAAATGTCTGAGGCAGTGCGGACAGTTTTTTCATTCAGTTTGTAATCCTGTATCGAGCCCCAATGGAAGTTTGCTATTGAAAGGGATTACCTCATGGATTGTAATCAGAATTTGTGTTCAGGTTATGATTCACGAAAACTAGAAAGACAAGTACGATAATCATCGATATTTGGGTGGCAGGATTTTTCCACTATTGCAGGGATTTTATTTCCTTTTGAGCTTTTGATACATTAGACGTTTTTCATTGCACCGATTGGTGGCATAAAAGATGATTATATAAAATTAATTAAATTCCTTGCAAGAGTAATAAAAGAAAACATAACTTTTTACTTTAGAGTTCATCATCATTTACATTTATTTCATTTCAGTTGAACCATAAAAAGTACAGGGTAAAACATTCTTTAGAAAGTGAGATAAAAACAAATAAATTCGTTACAGAGAGTGAATACATGTCATTAGAGTGCAAGTCCATTCAGCAATTAAAATATTCAATGCATTTCTATGTCAAAGCTTAAATTCCGATAAAATTTGATGAAAACAAATACCCTATCCCCTAAAGATTGGCATCCGATAAGATCTAAATAAGACCAATTCTGTATACAAAGAGAAGCAATAAAAGTTTTCAATAAAAGAGTGAAGGCTGGTGATCTAAAAAAAAGACTAAAGCTGCACAAGATAACAAAAATGCAAAAGAAAAACCTTACGTCTTATTTTAGTACATTCTTCTTAATATGCCATATTGCAGACAAGTATCTCGAGATTGAAAAAGCAATATGTAGGAGAGTAGGATCTGCACTTATGTTGCCCACAATTTTTTTCTGATGTGAACACTGGGTTCTGGCTATAGTCTGGCTGGGTCCCTGCTAATCAGGGCCCCAGTCTCTCTGTTCTCTCTAAACGACTTGGAGTGCATATTAGATGCACTAGTGATTGGATACTGTGGTACCTTATGAGCCCCTAGTATATGGTACCATAGGTACTAAGGGCATAGGTACGTCACAGGCCTACCAGGGGCTGAAGCATGTATTATGCCACCCCTGGGAAGCAGACTAAATCTGACACCCCAGGCCTGCTACTGCAGCCTGGGTGAGGTAGTGTTAGCGCTCCTCACTGAGGTATAGGTTCCTATATCTCACCATACACACACATATAAACCTATCAATCACCCCTAAGGTAGGCCGTATCAATCCTGAGGGCAGGGTGCTTGGTTTACAATGTGAGGGGGTGCCTCTGCATGAGCAGGACCCCTCTGCAGCTGGCAGAATCTATTTTCTGTGGCTGTTTGTGGATGCGGTTAAACCATATACTCTTAAGTGCATTATAACCTACCGGTAAATGCTAACTTTGGAATGACTGCATCAAAACATGTCGTGTTTGGTGTCAAACAACTTGGAATCATACCCCCACACCAGTAACTGGTGTGGGAGTATGATCCCACCCTTCTAGAGGGGACGACATGTACCCACTGTGGAAACACGGTAGAAATCTGAAAGAGCCCTGGCATCACAAAATGGATACCACCAGCACAGACACTGGGCTGCCCTCCTGCTGCTGACTGAAACTCGCAGTGGAGGAGGCCCAACAATAGGCATCCTGTCACAGGGAGGTGTCACCACCTTCCAGACAGGATTTAGTGAATTGGGGCTGTGTGGGTGCACTCCTACAGTGCTTTGAAGTCCTGCACTGGGGGAGCAGTAGGCTCTTCTGTGCATATGCCAGCTCAAACCAGTTCAGGGGCTACCTGTCACTGCTCTGGCGCGAAACTGGACAAAGGGAAGTGGTCCTAAAGCTAGTCCCTCCCTTTCTTTTAGTATAAGATAGGGAACCCTTGCCATTGCAAACTAGATATCCCTAGACGACGCATTACAAAAAGAATCCTGGCCCTTCGACATTCCACTACCTTTGGAAGACAGAAGAATCTCCCTTGGAGTCAAGGAGTGACTCCCTTGCTTGGCAGGCAACAAAAACTCTAATCAACGGTTGCAAACTTTCCCGCTCCCGCCGGAGTCCGAAGTCCCTGCGGCCCCAGAAGTGGATCTCCTGACTTCTCGACGGCCATTGTGAGTCCCCAGCAAAGCTGAGGCGAGTGGACCCCACGAGTTACGAGGAACAGCAACACCCATGTACCGTGCACTATTGTCGAGTGCAACCCCTTCACAACGTTCTACGAACTTGTGCATTGGACCACGTGTGGTCCAAGCTTCCAGCAGGATTTCCCTTGAAAAATCAGAGGCCTACCTCGTCCCGTGTGACCGTGGGCTCCTGTGAAGTGAATCCTCACGAGGCGTCTTCGCGATCCCTTGCCCGTTGGCTTGTGGGTCCCCTGAAGACTTTCTCATGGAACCAAAGGGCTCCCCTGGTTGCTCTTTTTTAGTATATGGTCTGGTACTCCCCTAGGGCCCCAGCCATATTTGTGCTTAACGTATTGTGAAACGTTGATATTTGCATATGTTCCTGACTTCTAATCTCATAAAGAGATTAGTAGAGTGTGTCTAGTAATAAATACATATATATTTGATATATATACCTGTGTGGTGTCCTTTCATTTGGTAATTCAAGAGATTATAAGGTAAAACAAACTGCTTTACATTCCTCTGAGACTTAGCCTGAAGGCTGCTCTCCGCAGCTACCACTAGGATAGCTTTCTTTAAAAGGTTGTCTTAAACCTATCTACCATAAGAGTCGAATTGGACTGGTGCAAGGTGGCCACTATAACTAGTGACCAGCATATGCCAGGCCAACTTCTCACACAATACAATCTCTAGTGTTTGTTTTGCAAATTCTTAAAGCTGTATTGCGATCACTAAGGCCAAGGAGTCGATCAAGAAGAATAATCCAGCACGAGTGTTGTTTTGCATAAGCCTTACAAAAGCAAAGAACATGTTTATCGTTCTCAACTGCCTGGCAACCAATGGGACATGTGTTGGTTTAATTTCTTTTTTGTTCGACGAATAGGTAAAGGAAGCCAGATGTAGAATCCCCAATCTGAATTTTATGAAAATTGCTTGTGCAACGGATTAATAGCAAAGTTCATAAATGGCTCAAAATCTGGTACACATTTGAACAACAGGTAGGAACCTACAAGGCTACTCACGGAAACATCAGATATTTTGGCCCCAAGGACAAAATTCCATACCACATTTTTTGTTTCTCACGAGCATCTCGAGGTAATACAATAGGATGCAGTAGAATATAACCAGAAATCACTGAAGCCCAGCTTTAGTAGCCAAGTTTTTATATGTAATAGCCAGGGGATTTTGCTAATCGATTGACCCTCTAATAGAGCCCTGACACAATCCTTAAAAGGACCCAAATTCAAGTCAAATCTAATTAGAAGAATAGGGGCGCTAGTGGGGAGCCCTAGAAAAGACTTTACAAAAGCATTTTCAGTCTTTTCCAGAGCGTCAAGATTACAGTGATTCCATAAGTCCACCCCATACAAGGCTACCCCACAGGCTTGAATCTGACAAAAGCAGATGCTCTATTGCCAAATCTTTTGATGGACCCTGCTCTGGCTTTTAAAGACTGTACACTTTTGTCTATCTAGGGTAATCATCTACGGGAGAGGTTTATTCTCCCACCCAAATAATCAAAATCATTAACTTTACCGATTATCTCACCCTATAAGACTACTTTACCCTTGGTTATTTTGCAGACACTGAACACCATATATTTTGTTTTATTACTATTAGTTTCTAAATGGTGTTCCTTGCAAAAAAAGCTGATTTTTTCCAGGAGAATAAATCAACCCTTTGCAGTTTTAGAGAGCAACTTTATAGTGTAATCTTTTGCGATCATGAGTTTAGAAAGTCTTCTTGATGAACTCTTTATTTTAAATAGCTGTGGCCAGATCGAAACCCTGGTACTGTTTTTTATTTCTTAACTTAATATGGTGTACAAGGACACCTACTGGTAAGCTGTGACTCTGACTATAACGATTGCATCCTCGGTGCATTGCTAAAACTGGTATCACCATGATGGATACTGTATTTTACCATTTATTCAAAACTTAACTACTATAAATGTATGCACATGATCACTTCTCATATAGCTGACATATTTAACTTTCTTCAGTTGGCGTTGCCATTTAGGCCAAGAGCCTGCAACCCCAATTACATGAGTTTCAGAATGTTTAATAAATTAACAGTTTCTTTGCCCCTGACATCCCTTAAGATTGGATAGATAATGAATTTGCTTACAATATTAGTGGCTGTCTTATTTTATTTGTAAATATGTTTACTGTTTCCAACTGGTCTAGATTTTGATTTGTCCCTCTTTTAGGTCCTGTGTTGATTTATAAGAAGCTTGGTATATCACTATATTGTTCTCAAAATTAATTGAGCTATGTGACAAGACACACAAAGCATCCAGGCCTCTCTTACCATTTTACTTCTTTCATGCAGTTCCACGAGTACCCAGAAAACGTCATCTGTCTTCAGTCGTGTTTGTGAAGTTCGCCGGGAGAAAGAGGCCAAAGACCATGCTCTTACTCCAGTCAGGTACTTTGTGAAATCTTGGTGATCAATTTTTATTATTGTTTAATAATTAAAACAGCATATCTAATTATGTTCCTGATATTCGGAAGGTTCTATTAAGTAGAGCCGTTGTATGGTTTCAATGTAAATGTGATGTAGTATCATCCAAGCCTAGTTTGAAGTGCATTAATAAAATACAGAGAGAAAACAAAGCTATGGATAGTATATATCCCCCAAGCCCAGCTCTCACCGTGCTGCTGCATTGTTCTTGCTCCTGTCTTCTCCTTGCTTTTCCCCCTCTTTTTGAGTGCCTTCTCCTTGCTGTTCCCTCGTTTTCCATGCTTTCTCCTTGCTTTTTCCCCTATTTTTTGAGTACCTTCTTCTTATTTTTCCCTCATTTTCACTGCTTTTTCTTGCTTTGTCCCTCTTTTTTGAGTTCCTTCTCCTTGCTTTTTCCATGTTTTCCTGCTTTTTAGGTCTCGCCTGACCCAGCTCCTGCGCTGGTCTGGCGAGACTTATTGAGAGGGCTCCAAAAAGTGCTACCAGGCCAGCCTAGAGCTACAGTGCATGTGCATGTGCATGTGCGCGGGCGCGCGCGCTGCGCTTTACCACGATTACTTTCACTTTCGCAGCCGCACGGCCACTTTGATGTTTGATCGTGATCGCGATCACTTTCACTTTTGGGGCCGCACGGCCGCTTTGCATAGCCAATAGGTCACGCTTTTGGAACCTTATAAGTATTTAGTTATGCAACTGTTGCATAAACACTTATAAGGTACCAAAGGCGAGACCTATTGGCTATGCCAATGCTTGTTTCCCTTGTTGTTTGAGGGCCTTTTCTTTGCTTTCCCATCGTTCTCCTTGTTTTTCCCCAGTTTTTGAGTGCCTTCCCCTTTTTCCCCCTTGTTTTCATTGCTTTCTTCTCGTTTATAGGTTGAACCTAGAAAGCGCTTGCGCTGTCTCTTCAATAGGCAGGGCTTGTGCTGTCTCTTCAAGACATGTTGTATATGCTTTGTGGGCTTAAAGTCCACCAATTGCTTTTCATTTGTTCCTTTCAGTGTCCTTTAGAAATCTTGGTTTCCTAGTGGTTAATCTTTCCTAATTGTCCCAACCCTTTAGTCAGTTTGTAACTCCCACGAAGCAGTGTCACAGACTGGTAGCCTTCCACTTGTCCCATTGAAGCATCTGTTTAGGGACTACTTTTTACTTTCTCGAAGAGCATTTGACACGAGCGCTTGATGTTTTCAGATGGTCTGAGCTCCGACTTCTGATTATGTAAACAGGGCTATAATTCTTGTTATCTCCTCACATCTGCTGTGTCCTCCTCCCTTGCATGCCTGCAGAGGTACTTATTTTTAATTATATTCCATAAATCACTTAATCTCCCTGTGCCCATCTCCGCCTCCCCTGTGCCCCTCCCTTCATCCCACAGACCCTGCTTTTCCTATTTTCTTAGTAAGCGCTCCGGTTTCCGATCATCACTGTGATAAACACTCATCCATCTGAAAGATTAGCAGGATCATTACAAATGTATGCCATCTTAACTTTATCCTAGCACTTGTTTCAAACTCTCCGTTTAAAAAAACACATCCAAAAAAAAGTCTTTAATGGCTTTGTCAGAGGCGCTTCAAATCTGAGTGCTGCTTTGCCCACTGCTCACCGTCCCTTTAGCTTCGCATGGTGTCCTCCCATCCCACTCCTCTGATTGTTGGTGCCTTTAAATCCTGGCTTCAGCTCTCTGCTCGCTTTCCATGCAGTCGCTTTAATTTACAGCCAAGTGATCCAACCGAAGCTGTGCTGAGCGGGGATGATTCTTCAGTGAGTGCTGGCATGTTAGCTTGCTGCTCATCATCCTGGTCACGAGCATCGGTTTTGGCGACTTCCTGCAACTGCGCACCCTGGACATGCTCTGGGCAGGCCTCACCGCTGCTTCTGTCTCCGATGGCTCTGTCAACTTGTGAAGTACAGGTTTATTGCTGAGCTTTAATGAATGATGCGCTCATTTAGGCGTAAACCTAAGGGAAATGTTTTGGGGGATGGAACAGTCATAATAACAGGCTAGTTTTGTTAGTTACTCTTTGAGGGAAGGTGTGATATGTAAGCCTGTCACTGGTTTGTGCGAGTAATAAATAGCATTGCATTTAGTACCTAGGTGAAACGTTCTTCTGTGACCATTCATGGGACCTCAATTCTATTTTCAGACAAAGACTTACTCTTTGTGTTTTACACACTGTTAGAGGGGTATGTCGGACAGATTTCTTATATTGCAAGGCAACAACGTGGATGCTTTAACTTAGTAACTTCTACTCCACTATTTAGAAACATGATGTTGCAGCAAAGTTTGACCACACCAGACTTGCCCTGGTGATAACCGACACATGTTCATACATACTTTATTCACTCATAATATTGTATGCGAGCACCAGAAAGGTGTTTAAAATGCTTTGCAATTGGAAACTTAAACACGTTACGTCTGAGGTAAAGTGCAAAAGCGTGAAACAGTCCTTAGGGTTGTTGCACCTCATACGTTACGTCTACATTTTTTTATTACTTCTGAGCCAAAGGGCACTGAAGCAGTGTTCAGTCCTGTCTTTGTGCGTTGAGGTGAGGTGGCTGCTGTGTGCTGTTTACCTCAATCCGTTGCATGACAGGCTCATTGCGTCCCACCCTTGCTTGAGAGTGGGTGTGATTCCTTAAATGTTTCATTTAAATCCAATGAAATAGTGTCCAAAGACAGTTGATTTGCTGTAAATATTACATGGGGATAGCAGCAATATTTTCACTGTAAAATAGCTGTCAGTGTTGCTAACTCAGGACGTCGAAACTCACTAAGCAGAGAAGAACTAGAAAGAATTATTATTTACAAAGCAATAAGACAGTGACAAAGAAATAGTTTTATCCTTCACTATCTAAAGCCCAGAGGTATAGCAAGAAGGAAAAAACATTTTTATTATAATACTGCCCTCACACACTTTGCAGTGTCATGCTTCATCATTGGGCCGCGTCAAACGCCCCCGTGCAGACCAACACAGTGGGCGGAGCGCAACATTTTTTTAGAATGAAGTATATAGTGGTGAGATTGCAGAAAGACAAACCGTGTCAACCAAAAACACAAATAGTGAAGTGTAGGACCTGGGGTCACCAGGCCCTATGGGGCGGTAACGTGACACGAGCGGTCGGGCCACCAAAGGTCTGTGTGTTAAGCAACCATACACCACGCACCTCTCATGGACGGGAGACACACACAATAAGTGACGCCACACAGGTTAAATTATGCAAATACTTCAAGTTTATCCAAGTAAAGCCAGATAGATGCAGTTCATGGGATATCAGTGCAATGCGTGCGATGTAATACAATCCATCAAGGTACACAGGCCAGACATGAGATGTATCGGCAGTTCAGAATCTATACATTTACTTCATGAATATGGCGAGGCACGCTTCACTTATACCAGCGCGGGACTCCCCAGGAGGGTTAACTATCTGTAGGGCCCTGGGGGTGATTATCGCGCTGTGCGCGTTAAGCAAGGTCTATCTCTGAACGGGGCATCTAGCACCGGGCAATACTCGTGAGGGGTGACACTGAATACTTCAACACGGAACCTGTAGAACAAAGCGCTCCTCGTAATCAATGGCACTTAATACTTTGAAGCAGAGCACCTAAAATAAAGCGCTACTCGTAATCAATGACATGTAATACTTTCAAGCAGAGCATGTAAAATAAAGCGCTACTCTTAATCAATGACATGTAATACTTTCAAGCAGAGCATTAAAATAAAGCGCTACTCGTAATCAATGACGTAATACTTTCAAGCAGAGCAGGTAAAATAAAGCGCTACTCGTAATCAATGACATGTAATACTTTCAAGCAGAGCATGTAAAATAAAGCGCTACTCGTAATCACTGACTCTTGGTACTTTGAAGCGGAGCATATAAATCCAAGCGCTCCTCGTAATCACTGATAGTCAGTACTTTAGGACGGAGCTTCCAGCGGGGAGCGCAACGGGACTTGAGGAGCGAGTCTCCAGGCTCCGGTGCAGTTCGTAGGGCACCGCGCTTCAGTACCGCTCGAGGGGGCACACGGAAAGGATCCCTCGGCGGGGTCTCTCCGTCGCGAAGGCAGGGGAGGACTCCCACGGAGGGGGAACCCGGGCTAAGAGTGCGGTGCGGCTCCCAACCAGCAGGGGGCGCACCGGGGACGATCCCAGCCTCCGGGCTTACCTCGATCTCGGCGTCAGCAGGCGTCCGCTCCCACGATGATGGGGGAACTCGGCCCCGGCCTCGCACACCTCCTCACGCAGCTGCGACGGGGCCCCGGGCTTCTCCGCAGGCCTCGTGACACGGCAGGGCACTTCTCCAGGCCTCCAGGCCACGGCGGTGAGCGCGCTGGCGTCGCCGTCCCAGGGGGGGCTCAAATTAAGGATGGGGTTCTGTGCTCAGCGGAGCACGCTGCCGGGGGTCCCAGACCAGGGCAGGAAGCGCAGGGGTCACAGCGCTAATACCTGGTCGATCCCCGGTGGTTCTCCAGTCAGCTTTGCATCAGGGTTCAGGGGTCAGTCTGGACACGCAGTCTCAGTGCTTGGTGAATAGGTTTTAGAGTTCAATCTGGACACGCAGTCTCAGTGCTTGGTGAATAGGTTTCAGAGTTCAATCTGGACACGCAGTCTCAGTGCTTGGTGAATAGGTTTCAGAGTTCAATCTGGACACGCAGTCTCAGTGCTTGGTGAATAGGTTTCTGTTCTTAGATGTCAGATAAGGTCTTGTTGGCGCAGATGTATCTGGCGCCCTTAAGGGGTTCTGTTACCGGGGGTTAGGAATGGAGAGGGCGACTAGATCCTTCCTAGTCAGGCTGGGCAGAGAGTCTCTGGGTCCTCCTACTGCTGGGCAAGATCAGTGGGTTTCACAGGGTCCCTCACTCACTTAAGAGGCAGCACCTAAATCCTGTCACTCTCAGAGGCATAAGTCCCTGGCTAGGCCCTACCGCCTACATTCCTGGTGGATTCTTCCAGCTCTGCTTCACCCCAATGGCCAACTCACCACAAAAGTTTCCCTCCCTCTCTTAAGTAGCCCTAGGTCAGGTGACCTCTAGCCAAGGCGGCAAAAGAAAAACCACACCTCCCTTCTAGAAGGTTCCAGCACATTCCAGGAGCTTCCCCACTCTACCTATGGGACGAAAAGGCGGGCATGAATCGCAGCATTGTTGTGGGGTTCCAGCCAGCTTCTGGCAGCTAGCGTGCTACTAGAACAGACCACTCTGCAGTAGCAGGGGCCTGTGGCAGCCATCTTGGGTGAAGGGAGCACCTGCACCTTAACACTACAAAAACGAAAAAATTCAGGGAAAAAGGGCCAAGTCCAACATGAAGACAAAAACAAGGAGAATTATTCCCTGGAGAAGGGACCACAAAGTGCAGAAATAAACACTTAAAACTGCCTAGGCGGGGACCATCATCAATCTTTATTCCTGTCACCCCCTGGTAGGATTAAAAGTAATCTCTCGGGACAATTAGGGGAGGTAAAGACCCCTAGATCCCTGCTGCATTAACCAACATGTTTCAGCCACTGTTACACGCTCATCTGAGTCGTTCTGCAATTCATCAGGGTGTTGGTCCCGTTATTATCTGGTCTACGCCCCTGATTGGGGTTTTTTACCTTCTACCGACAAACAGCCGATACTGCTTTCATCATGTACTCTGGGTAATTTCCAAGAGCGAACAAGTTTAAGGGTTTATTAGAAATTCTCCAAACCCGGGACCGTTGTGGGACCGTGGTCTTATTGTCACACTTACTCCAAAGACTGACGGCGCTGCGACTCCTCACATCGGTCCACCGTCGATGGACGTCATCACAAATGATTCAGCACTTAATAACCATACATAATTGTGCCAACTATACAATATTATTCAATGCTTGTTTTTTGAAGTCCCATAGAGTATATCGCCAGCTATTGCGTGATACAATGTACATGTTTTCATGCTCACAAAGTGGAAAGTTTCGTTCCTTAAAAATAAATATACTCAATACATGTTTGGCATTAACACCAGGATATTATGTGATAACAGCTTTATTACAGTTCATTTTCTTTCCAACCATCTAATATCACTACATCCTCATCCAAGTCATTACTTTTGAGTTGAAAACCACCTCTGACGAAAAAAAGTGCTACGATTTGGCCTGCACTGGCTGCATCATAGTGCAATTTTTAATAACTTTGAGCCATGCAGAACAGGAGATTTGCTTTTAACAACATAGCTCAAAGGCGTTGACATGGTCAATAGCTCGGGCATTGCCGAAACCTATTGGCTTTCCCAATGCTTTAAAACCAGCTGCATTAATTATAGCAGGTTTGTACGTATGTGCAGTCAACCTCTTGGTGCAGTCCCTTTTATGAGTGTCACTCTGCTTCTATTGCGTATTATCGCTACCCCATGCTCAAACCTCTTGTTTCCCTCATTGCCGCTCCTGCCTGCCGCCTTTTTTCTGCCTCCTCCTAGCCCTGCCCCCAGCACCCTTCCCTTCTCCCAGGACCTGCAAAAGAGGCCGCAGTGCGAACCCATTGTGAACGCCCCAGGCCCAGCTCTCCCCGTGCTGCTGCATTGCTCTTGCCCGTCATCTCCTTGCTTTTTCTCCTGTTTTTTGAGTGCCTTCTCTTTGCTTTCCCCTCATTTTCACTGCTTTCTCCTTGCTTTTTCCTCCCGAGTTTTGAGTGCCTTCTCTTTCCTTTCCCCTTATTTAAATAAATAAATAAAGCAGTTAGCAACTCCTGTGCCTTGAGACCCTCACGGATGATTTGCAGCGCTTGATAAATCCTTGATTGATTGATGTCAATAATTAAGCAATAGACATTTATAACTGCAGACACTCAATACATAACGCTCTAAATGTAGATGGAGTATCTGCAACCCCGTCAAGGAACTATACTCTAGTCTTAACTCTGAATGTCTTATTTTATTGGGTGTAGCTTTTCACTTTGAATCTGCTGCTTTGAGATAGTTCCGAGATATTACCCGGCAGAAGATGTTTAGTAGACTGTATTCCCATGATTTCACTATTTGCTGTTAAGATTGTGAATGTATAATTAAAGCAGTGCTACCTTTGCCAGTTACAAGTGTAAATGTTGTTTCTGCCAGGGCATTTGAAATCTATCTACTTTCACTGATTGTTTCTATTTGTGTCACAGGGGGGACCCATTTTGTTTCCCGAGCACTGAAGATGTGGATGATGAGATGGGTGAGGATCGCAGAGCATGGCAGCGACAGCAACGCTTAAAGCAGATATCCCGTGGGCAGGTGATGGTTACTCAGCCTACCCAGGAAAAGTCTCAACAAGAACAGTCCTCATCCGAGGAGGAAGAGGCAATGGAAGTTGAAACTACACAAAGGAATACAAGTGTTCGAGAAGAAGAGAGAAGCGGTCAAGAAAAGCCATGTGACCATATGTCTGTTAAGCCCAGTCATGAAGGCCGAGAGTTATTGCAAGACCAAAATGATAACGAAGTCCAAATTCGAAAGACTCCCGTTTCTGAGTTTGCCGGTGTATCTGCGGCCACTCAAACTGAGAGAAGGGCTGGCGCCCTGATAGATGTGGGGACAAGTATGAATGGTCAAATATGCGAAGGACAAGATGCCACTGTGCAAACTGAGAAAGAACTTCTGAAAAAGGAAAGTGGGCAAAGACCTGCTAATCCCCGTGGAGATGATACAGAATCTGTGCACAGCCAGGTAAGAGTACTTTAATGAGTGTAGTAGCCACCTTAAGCTCAAAATAGAGTGTCTGGATACCTTCATGTTTTGAAGTACAGAATTCAGACATTGGTGGTAACATTTGTTAAAATCTGATTGGGCAATCCATAAATGCAATGGCTGTTAAAGCCTTTTCTTCAGAGAAACCATGTTTATTGAATGTTGTCTCTTTTTGGGTGTCCTGACAACACTGCTGTGCCAACTTAAATTTGAGTCCATTGTGCAATAACTTATCTATCACCTACCAAAGTGCATTCCTGGATACTAGACACCAAAATTTAGGAGGACAGATTGCTCGGGGAAATGTGAAGCCGTGTCTGGACACGAGTAATCAGACACCCAGGTTGATACCTTTTTATTTTGGTTACCTTCAACTCTAATAAACCCATATCAGTAGTGATGTCTTTGATTTAATTCTGTACGTTTTTAATTATTAAAGTAATATAGGCTGAATGTTTAACTATTAACTGTGCCCACCTGCCCCCAGAAGTCTCTCTTCTGGCCATGGTGCAGCTTGGCAGAAAAGGTAGAAGCACAGTCTGTCTGACTGTCACTTGGATGGAATTAGTGGTAACAGGCGACACAGCTCCCAGGCACTTAGTAAAATGTGTGACTATCGCACCTTTCCATTTAACTACAATTACCAAATGGTCAGAAAATTCTTAAAGCTCAGTTCTCACAGATAGTCATACACCTACACCTTCAGGTTTACTACCTCGGATGGCTGCAGATTTACAACGTCTGGTGTTCACCAGACATTTTAAAGTTGTTAAGCAGACTTTTCAAGGTTATTCTTAGTTGCAAAGAAATCAGACACTCGAGAAAGTTCATAGAAAACTAACACATGCTTAATACTACAATAGCCGGCAACATTCAAAAATATGTTATGTGCAAATTGGCATTTCAACGGACCATAGCTGTGCCCCTGATCAGTTGCAACATGAAATTCTGTACATTTCCGCAATACATTCATATAGTTTGTTTCAATACAGTAAGTGTGTTAAAGTTCTTGTGATCAAACCGAAACTGCTGATGAACACTAACAAGCAGGTGCCAGACTCTTGTGGGAACAATGTGTGAAGACCTTGAAGAGATACAAGCAGCTATGGTAAAAATGCTGACTGCACTAAATCTGCAGTTCTCACTTTGTTGCGCCAACTTCAAAGCAAGGCTATGCTTATTTTTTCAGTAGTCTGTAGAGTGCAGTGTACAACATGGGATAACAATATGGGAGTGTATTTAAAATATGTGTAAATGTGCAATAATGCTAAGGCTTTAGTGCTTTTTAAGCAGGCATAAAAGCGAATTCACAATTTGTAATACAAACAGATAGGTATATGAAAAATTACATCCTCCATGGAATGTTTGGTAAATTGAGACTTTCTAGGTGTGCTTCAGGAAATGGTGTTTGACTTTCTCGATAACGCTTTGCTTTGGCAATTTTGCTACTTTAGTTGCCTGTTCTCTTTAGTTGTGACTGCTTTGGGCACATTTTCATGCCTCCATAGGGAGCATATTTACCCCATGGAAGAAACCGTTGCCCTGAACTCCCATTAATTTGGGGATTATTAGGTTTCCCTTCCCACCAAATTTACTGCTGCGGTTTTGCATGTTTTTTAGCATGGTCTGTCATGTATGAATTTCTGGAACCTTTCACTGCTTTCTTTCTTGCACAATATTTTTCACTTATGCTAGTGGCAAAAAGCTTAAAAACTTTCAAACCAATCATAATGTGCTCACATTTGTGACGGTAGTGCATGTTGTTTGTCAGACCACGTTATTGGGGAAGGGGTCTCAAGAATGCTATAGAGCAATTTGGGTTTCCTGGACCACAGCGTGGGGCTGGGGTAATTTGCCTCTGATATTTCATAGTCTGTTCTATTTTGGCTCTGCAAACTGCGCCAGGTACAAACTTTTCAGCACTTGACTGTCAGTGGTAGTAATGGTGGGCAGTCAGAGGCTGCTTATGGATATGAGTGTGGGGGTGCAGTAGGCTCGGTACTCAGTAGACACCCAATGGTGCGATTTAATGTCCAGCCTGAACCCAGTGCCTATCACTGTAAAGAGAATACAGTAAAACTACACAAACGTTTCAGGTGATCAGAGCCTCTGATGTGGTATAATGCCCCCTCGACGAAGCTACTCCCTTAAGTGAAAGGTACCACTGTGTGGGCTTCAACACAGGTGCATCTTTCCTACCTTGGAATGGTAGGCATTATCAGCACTGAGTCTCTCAATGTTTGGCTCATCTGTATTCAAGGCTTGCAATAGGCCTTTTGTCAGCCTCCTACTCTTCAGGCCTGATATTCCCGTAGTCATAGAAAGACATTGTGCTGCTACATCCCTCCTTCGCACAGACGTGGGCGACAGCAGTGTCTTGAAGCTGTGGCAGCTGTCCCTAGATGGCGGCCCTCTACTGGGTACTCTGTCGTCCTCTTCAGTAGGCGAGCCCACAGTTTGTGTCAGCGCTTCCTCCTGAACTTGGGTGAGTGGGACAAGTGAGTGGCTTGCTCTTTCTTTCTCGACACAGCGATTCAGTATGCCGCTTCGAGGTGTTTCAACAGTGGCAGCTGAGTGCTGCTCGAGGGCACTTCCGGTAAGCACCTCGGTGTCCAGTCATTCACTAAGGCACACTCTGACAAGTGCCTTGAGGGAGCAACTGCTGCCTTACTGTGTGGTCTGCAGGGGACGACGTTTGGGAAGTGCCACAGAGCTAGCCACTTTACAAGTCTGTTCAGGTACACTTTTGGCACATGCCACAGGCTTGCTTAGGTCTCCTCTTCATTGGCACGGACCATTTTACACACTGTGGAGCAATTTGCACTCCTGTGACAGCAAAGTCTCTTGCAGAAATTAAATGGATGAAAAATGAATTTATGAAGCACGTTAAACCTGAGGGCATCTAAGCACTATGTCTGAAAAACAGAGCTCCTAAGCACAGAAACTCCAGAGGGCCTATGATGAGAAAAACAATGATTTTAACGATTTCTTGAATGAGGCAAAGAAGTCCGGTCTAGCGATATGGGTGGGCAGGGACTTCTAGAACTTGGCAGCAGCCCCGGAAGAGGCTGACTTTTCTGTGCCTGGGCATGGAGACTTTCCTAGCTGAAGATGATCTGAGTGACTTGACTCGAGTATACCAGCGGAAGAGGGAGGTGAGATGTTTGGATCCTTTGTGATGGAGACCGAGGAAGACTAGGCAGATAGCCTTAAAAACAATGCGCTTCCTCACAGGAAGCCAATGCAGCGCTGTAATGCCATCTCTGATAGGCAATCCTTTGGGAGTGTTAAGAATAAGGGGCACAACCGCATTTTGCACCACTTGTAGCTTGTTCATTGTGGAGGCATCATTAATATTCAGATTGATCGCAATGCAGTGATCGAGTCTGGAGGAGACTAATGCTGTAGTGTAGTTCCTATATCCCTGATAGGCTCTGCACATTGGAATAACATACACTATAGATTTGACATAGGACTAAGGTCAGAATGTCTCTATCGAGTATATTAAACTTAATTACTTGTGTGTGCCAGCTAACTCAGAGGTCACTAGAAACTTCTCGAAATTACAAGAAGGGATTAGTCTCTGACAACTGCATAAACATGACAACTTTGTTTCCCTTTAGAATCGGAACAGTCTCAGAACGTTTAAGCAATGGATAACAGTTTCACTCAGTCAATCGTGCATGCTTCGTTTCTACAGAGTTGCACAGAAATAGAGAGACGGGCGTTTCAATAAAAGGGTTTATTGAACAGTCTTATTTCTCATGCAAGAGATGTGAATTGCTACTATCGTAAGACAGACTGCAAAGTACAATATGTATGAGGTTAGCAGTAAGATAAAATAATACTGCAATAGCATGGTTTGCAGCTATGACATATATTAATCAAAATACATACATAAATAACATAAGCTAAAATGTGATACTCATCTGATGCTTCTAAATTGTTCTACCCCAGTGTACCTAACCTAAGTGCAGTACGAGGTTTGAAGTAGGTGCCATTTCTAAAGTATAGATAACTATATTTTTGTTTAGCCAAGAGTTGCCAAAAGTTTCTCTAAGTTCTAGTCAGCTCCTTACCTTAGAATTAGAGAGGTTGGAATCTCTTTTCCGGACTCAATAGTCTAACCCCCCGCAAGGGAAGTCAGAGAGCACTGGAGCGGGATTCTCTGCGAGGAGGATGGCAGCATCGGGTCAGTGCATAAGGCTGGAACTCTAGCTCCTTCCGAAGTTGCCGTGGCGAACCGCATAGTTTGGGTTGGATCGAATCCTCCGCGAACCGCAATTTGCCAGGGCAACTTCTGGTATATTTATACCTTGAAGGTGTCTAGGAATGCCAGTATTGACGTAAAAGTCGGACAGAGGAACGTCATGAATGAGCCCCTAAGGAATAGATATTCATGCATACTTAATGAGTTCTTAGAGAAATCAATATTCAAGCTGAGGGAAATTCCTATAGGCTTACGGGTCTGGTTTTTCAAGAATTTGTGTCGTGGATGGACGGATGTAGGTGGCCATGCCTGTATTTGGTTTCTACGGACAATGTCTAAATAATGGCCGGATTTCTATTTCCAAGGGCATAAGTCGGGAAACCTATATACGGAATCTAAATCTGCACACAACACCCACTCGAGTTTCGTATGAACGACGTTACTAAATCCTAAACGTTCTAAACATATCTTAAAAGAGAGTATCGCATGGGTTTGCTAAAATAAACTAAAAACGTATCTAAAACACATGTTCTAAAAATACATTACAAAACCATTGCTATGCATAAAGTGTTGTACATATTAAAGGCACTGTTCCATTCTAAGCATAGGATCCCATTGGAATGCTAAATGTATGAACCAAAATATATACATGTGTGTAAATACAGAAGAAAAAGGGGCCGAAACCATTTCATATCAGGTTACACAAGTCAAATTGTTATTCATGACAAGGTGGCATACTGTCCCTGGAAGTGTTATCAAAGAATTCTGTTCTCTATGAATAGTTCTACTATAAGCAGATTACTGTGCCGAAAAATACAATTTTCAGGCCGGGAATAAAAAAAATCTATAATCATTGAAAAAGTTCCAAAGTCAGTATCAAATTTGAAAAAGAATGAAGGCGAAATTCAGAGTCTCTCCGGAACACTGTGTGCTTGAACCAAAAGTCAGTGTGTGGGGATGGAGAAAACATAACATTTTCTAATCCTGTAGACAACAAGTCGTCTACTGTTGTGGGTGAGAGTTGGAATACCTCATGAAGAACATCAACAGCACATAGATGCAAACTATCACCTTCAACATGGGAAGCATCAGCAATATTCAGATTGGATGTTACCTGTGCGCCTTGTGTTTCCTCTCGTACCTCAGCAGTAGCATTTGCGTCTGTGAGATCTGAATAAATGCCACCATCAGGATTTGTAGCCGCTGGGGACAGCACATAGCATGGGCCGTTATCGGTTCCAGCAGAGTATCGATATCCGTAGGCATGACTGATGGGAGTGTCAGACAAATGTCCAGCACGCATTCTTCACAGCATAGCAGGCAGCGTAGAACAGATAAGATGCAATCTTGCCAGATTGGTCTGAATGACAGAAACCAAGTGGTGTTTAATTCTCGTAGACGAGATTAACCCAGAATTTGGACGATGCGCTCACGACACTTCATCTCCAATAGAGTTCTTTCCATGGTGAACTGGGTGTCGCTGGTGATTTGGCTTGCCATATCGTAGCAATAGGAGCAAAAATAGTATCCCTGCAATGAGTGCTAAAAGGAGCGGCAGTCTGCCAAACACAGAGTGCACGAAGTTTGGAACAATTCCCAGGACTGCCTGAAAAGGTGCTAACAGTCCTGCACACACGTTCTTAAATACATGTACAATACCGCTCTTATCAGACATGTTTAAGATACGACCTAACATTTCTGAGAAATGCACAGGGCAATTTGTATACAAAAGGGTATGTATCTCTGCAGAAGTCCTTGCGACTTGGAGATCATAGGTTTCTTTGGCAGAGGTCAAAGGCACAGTTTTTTGTAAAAGAATGGCTTTCATTCTGCTTAGAGTATCAATTAGTATAGAAGAGATATTCAGTGAAGGCCATAAAGGTGACTCCCTGACTGTCTATTTGAGGAAACAAGACTTGCATACAGCAAGTGGCCCTGGATGTAACCATTACTAGATATGGGATACCTGGCAGCATGCCACAGCAGCTGTGATCATTCAACATAATGTAACTCCCATTTGAAAGTTGACCAAAGATTGGATTAATCACTGCTGCCGGTGAACCGTGCAGGTGGCAGGATACGTTTGTAGTGGAACCGTCACAGGCCCTGTGTAAGTTAATACCCTGACAAAGGAGAGAACCGCTTAGTGCGTGTTCACAGTTTTCACCGCTAAGAAACACTTCACGTCCCCCACTCCAACATCTGTGTGTGTAAGGTAAATCCCAGCATGTCTTGATGTATTCTTTACCCAACCTTTCATATTTGCCTGCTGGTATATTTTTTAGGCGATACTGAAAATGGAAAGTCGTAACAGGCAGAGTAATCTTACCATGTATGATCCATTCAGTAGCTGATTTTTCTGCCACTGTGAATGGTAATTTCTCCAGTTTTTCAATGCTCAGCACCGTATAGTCTGCTCCCCTTTGTGCCAGTTTGATCTGTCTATCAGTGAGATTGAATTCTGCAAACAGTGACGTAGTATTGATTAAACGCCAAGGCACATAGCCAGAACGCTGGTTTTGAAGCGTCCAGCCCAATAGCATTTTAGAACGTAGCTGTGACTGACCATGTTGCAACATGACCAAGTTTTGTTCCATGATGTCTATGACAGAGGATACAATGCTGTCCAAAGAATATATCCTGGATAACCAATTATCTGATAGAGATTACTAGCCGCAGATTCCTTCACGTAGAATTATCTCCAGGCGTCAGACTGGATCCAAAAACTTTTTGCCACAGCATCCCCGCGCGCCGAAGGGCGGGTGACATCACGCGACTCCGCCCAGGCGTCGTCCGCGTACGTGACGTCAGCGAGGTCACATAAGACCCGCCCCGGCGCGCCCACGTCGGATTGTTCCTTTTCCGCGTGCAATGCAGATCCGTTCATTGCTGCGGGCCTGTTTAAGGCCCTCTTTCTTCCATTCTTTTTTTGTTCGAACAGTGTGCGAATGCCTTCGGGCTTTAAAACTTGCACGTTTTGTGGGCGTCTTATGTCGGCGGCTGACCCTCACCTCATTTGCATGTGGTGTTTGGGGAAGGATCATGGCACCTCAGATTGTGCGGCGTGCCAAAAGTTGAAGCCAAAGACGCGGTGGGAGCGCCGAATGAAACTTCTCTTGGCGCGTCTCTCCAGGTCGACGTCCTCCCCTCGGTCTGCTTCGGCGGACGGCTTCAGGTCCGGCCGTGGTAGTCGTCCTTGCCTTTCTCCGATGTCACGTGAGCGTCGCTCCCCAGTGGGTAAGTGTCGCAGTTCGTCCCCGGGGGCTGGTTTCTGGCCTACCGGGGGTGTGGACTCTCCGCGGGTGATGCGGCCCCACGTGTCGTCCTATCCACCGTTTCCCGGTGTTGGGGCATCGAGAGTCCAGATGGAGACTTATGCGGCAGCTTTGCAGGCCCCGCTGGTGTCTCCTCCTCCTCCTGGTGCGTCGGCGGATCCCTCGCCTTGCGCAGGGCCCTCCGCAGCACCGCCGGTGGCTCCGGCCCTGGCGCCTACTGGGTCGGTTCCAGGCTTGGAGGATGTGGCGCTGTTGGAGTGCGGCTCCTCTGGGGCACCTCCTTCAGGCCACGGCGTCTCTGCCTCGCCGCGAACCCCCGCTGGGGTCCCTGTCGTGTCGCGGGAGGTCGCCGGGGCTTGGGTCGCATCCCCAAGCCCCTCTCAGTCCCTTGGCAGGGTGGGCTTGTCTAAGGCCGAGGAGACGCCGCTCACAGCAGCTGGACCGTGCGGAGCCACAGGGGTAAGTGGCCCCTCCTCTTTCCGCTCTGGGTCGAGGGCAGACCCTTCGTCCCTCTCCGGGCCCCTCTCGTACCTCCTCACAGGCGGCTGCCTCGTTGGAGGACGAGTCGGAGGTTGTATAGTCCCGGGCGCCGCCACAGGGGTTGCTGGGTGACCTTCGCCTCCTTCTGGACCGCAGAAGGCTTTGGGCCCCTCCCCGGGCCCATCCCGTTCCCCCACGCAGGTGGTTGCCTCGGCGGGGGTCGGGCCGGCTCCACTCCGGTCCCCGCTCCGGTCTCCGGTACGGTGTGTCTTGGAGGTCCCTTGCCCGGCCACACCGGATGGCACCGGTGTCCTGCCTCAAGCAGCGCACTCTACGGATCCGTGCAGGGGTCGTACCGTGGATTCGTCTTCGGACGCTCCTTCTCCGGAGGCTCCTTCTTCTCCGGAGGCAGGCTGCATATTGGTGTTGTCCTCCCCGGAGACTCGTCGCCGTGTAGTGACCTTTTCACTGGCGTCAAATGGTGGCTCCCCGCCCTTCCTGAGGCAGGGGTGTTCGTCGGAAGAGCGGCAGGTCCCTCATTCTTCGGCTTCTCCTGACTTCCAGGTCTTGCCCGCCCCGCTTGGCCTCGGGGATGGCCCCCTTAGTTTGCAGCCGTCGCCCACAGAGGAGCTGCTTTCTCCACCGCGGGGCCCTACGGATGCGGGTGAGGTTTTCGCTCATGCGGTGTCCACGGCTGTGGGCATCCTATGCATGGGTGACCCGGTGGCTCACTTTCCGGCAGATAGTCTGTTGGAGGTCCTCCACCAGGGCTCTGGTGGGAGGGAAATCTTACTTCCCTTTGAAGGTTCGCTCCTTTCTGCCTTGACAGGGGCTTGGAGGTGTCCTGCCTCCGGGGACCCGGTGCCTCCGCACCTTCTGCATCAGCACCTTCCGACGCCACATGACCCGGCGTGCCTGTCCATTCACCCCTTAGCCGCCAGTCCCCTTCTGCGGACTGCTTTTCCCTCCCTGCCGCCCCTGTTGGCTCCGCCGTCCAGAGAGGCCCACTGGCTGGACACTAGAGGACGCAACATTTTCGCCTCGACCAGCTTAAGGTGTTAAGCAGGCCCTTAACACCTTGTGTGTTCTGGGTAGGGCCTCCTCCTGTTTGTGGGACTTGGCTGAGTCTCTGGGGTCTGCAGTGTCCCAGGAGTCTGCTCAGGTGGATTTGCGGCACCATGCATTGGATGGTTGGGAGCTTGCGGCGTTTATTCTCCGCTCCGCTCTGGACGTCTCTGAGGCGCTGGGCCAGGCCATGGCTTCTTCAGTCACTCTCCGTCGCCATGCTTGGCTTCGGGACAGCGTCTTCCCCGAAAATATTCGGGAGAGGCTCATTGATCTCCCATTTGATGGCAGTCTGTTGTTTCATGCCCCAGCCGACTCCGCCATCCAGAGGCTCTTGGCAGGGCTCCGTCCTCCTCCCCCGTCCCCTCCTCAGTGACTTCTGAGTTAGGGTTGCTTTTGGGCCTTCTTAGGCCGGCGGTTATGGTTGTGGAGTATGTTTTTCTGGCCGTTTACGTCCTCCTTGGGACTTCGGCATTGTTGGCTGCTGGACGGCCCCTTTGTTGTTGAGTGTGAGTTCTGCAGGAGTTGCTGCGCAGACTTGCCCCTGGGATTGGGCCTTCTGCTTTGCTGGGCTGCTGTCAAGCCTGTAGCGGGTGTGCCTTTTTTTCCCCGTGGTTCTTTTGTTTCTTCCTCTGCTGCGGAAGTTCTTCCAAAGAGGGTTCCCATATATTGGGACTTCACGTGCCCTTTGTGAGGTCATGGTAGCTGTCATATGGCTTGTGCTCTGCTGGGGGGTTCTGGTCGCCTTCGGGTACCTGTTCTCCTTGGTGTTTACGTGGGTTGCTTTTGCTTCCTGAGGTGTGTGCGTCCACTCGTGGTGGTGGCCCGGGCCTCTCCTCCTCTCCCTCCTCTCCTTGCTCCCGTTCTGCGGTCTGGGATGTCCCTGTGTTCTCCCTTGCCAGGCGTTGCCTACTTGGTCTTCCTGGGGCCTCTGGCTGTTCTTCTTGCTTCTGGCCTTGACTGACGGCATTGTTCTGGCTGGCAGGCTGCTCTCCATCTGGAATGGGCTCGCCTTCTTCTCCTTGGTTTCCTTGGGCCCTCTAGGCTTCTTCTTCTTCCGTCTTCCTGTCTTGGCATTCGACTGAAGCTATGTTGCCTTGTGGGGGAGTGGAGTGCTTCGCCCTCTCCGTCCTTGCCCTTGGTTCCTCTGCTGTGAGTGTACGACCCTCTTCAGCCTTCCTTCCCTTCTATGTCCCCTTGGGGTCGGTAGGGTTCTGCTTGTGGTGGTTCCATTGGCCTGGCAGGGGCAAGGTTCTACCTGATCCACAGATTTGGTCCCCTGTGGGGCCCTCTGTTCTGCTTTGGCTGGTGGGGTCTTTTCGCAGACCCTCCTTCTCAGGGGGTATTGCTAGGGTATCTATTCTACGTGAAGGAATCTGAGCCTAGTAGTCTTTATCAGATGTACGAGTTACTTACCTTCGGTAACGATGTATCTGGTAGAGACGATTCTAGCTGCAGATTCCTTCACGGCCCGCCCTTCCACCCCTGTTCTGCGAGGACCCTTGGGTTGGTCTTCGGTACTCGCCTCCCAGTGGGGGGCTGTGTCTCCTGTGAGTGCCTTCCTTGTTCTTGAAGGGTGGCTCCGTCTGGGGGCGGTTCATTCCTCCCTTGACTCTTTGGAGGATGGGGTTTCAGTGCGCTGGTGCCCTGCTGCTCTGGCTACTCCAGGTTTGGGGGGGGGATTGCTTCTATCCTTGTCCTCCCTCCCCTCCCTTCCTTCAATTGCTGTCCTCTGGTTGAGGGTCCTCTGGCCATGTCTTGCCCTTGTCCTTGTTGGTGGTTGCCCTCTAGGTTGGGGTGGCTTGGCGGTTGGTTGTCCCTGTCTGTCTTGGGACTGGTCCCCTTCCTTGCTCAGGAGGGGGAGGGAGGTGGCCTTCCTACGTGTTCCATGACGTTTATGCCTGTTCTTCCCTTCTGGGCACAGGGATGGGAGGGTGTCTATGTGCGGGCAGAGTGGCTGTGCAGGTTTCTGCTTGTTCTTCTCCTTTCTTCTTTCCCTGCCCTTGGGGTCTGCGGTGTTGGCACTACCCTGGTGGTGGTGTTAGTCACCGTTTCTTTCCAATTTTTCTGCTCTTCGCACACTGTTCCCATGCTCCTACAGTTTTTTATCTGGTAGTTCCGCGTTGTGGTGCGGAAAAGTTCTCCGAAGAAAACTGACGTGGGCGCGCCGGGGCGGGTCTCATGTGACCTCGCTGAAGGCACGTACGCGGACGACACCTGGGCGGAGTCGCGTGATGTCGCCCCTCCACCGGTGCGTGGGGATGCTGTGGCAAAAAGTTGCCGGATCCAGTCTCACACCTGGGGATAATTCTACGTGAAGGAATCTGCGGCTAGAATCGTCTCTACCAGATACATCGTTACCGAAGGTAAGTAACTCGTACGTCTACTACAGAGAGAGATTTCTCTAAATTAATACGATCAATTTCTCGCATTCGTTCTGCAGTCCCTGCTTGGGTGACCTTCCATGCTTCATTATAAGCAGCGTAGATACCGGCATATATGAAACGTTTTTGACGCGGTTTTCTTGGTCCTAGCAAGAATTCCCTAAGGTCTGCGCCTTCTTGAAGTAAAGTTAAGTGTTTTACATCCTCTAGTGTAGCTTTCTGTAGTCAATCAAGGCAAAGTTTCCCTACACTGTAAGTTGTTACTACCCCCGGATGCTGTCTTTGGACATAACGTGGGTATGGCCTATGAAAGGTAAAACCTTGTGTTTTGTTCAGGAATCTATCTTGACAGTTGTTTGTGTCTAAGGGCCAGAGCAACCATTTTTTCCATTCAGGATCTGATCTGTTATTTTTCAAAATAGTATGTACGTCGACCTCCCTCTGTGTAGTGCTTTCACTTGTAGGTGCAAGTATAGATGGAGTGTTCATGTCTTTTATCTTGGCTATTCCAAGGCATGATGTTTGTTGTACAGTGTTGTTCAAAAACATAATTTGCTCAGGGATGATACAGGCTCTAAACAAAGCTTCTATTCCCTGTTCTTGCCAATCTTTAGTACCCCAGACAGTTTTCGTCTCAATGTTGTCTTTCCAAAAGTCGTAACCTTGTCTAGACAGTTGGGCAATAAAGGCTGTAGAATAAATCTGTTTGGTATTCGTTAACATAGTTTTCATTCCTGTCTTATTGACATTCTTAAAGTAAAATGTCTCTGCATTTGAGATATTAAACTTTCATTGCAAATGTTTTTGAGCTACCCTTTGGTGGCGTAGGACAATGTTCCCATTGGTTATACATAAATACATTTCTAGGTGTTGCAGATTTATGCAAGAAATGATGACCATAGTGGTTATAACAATACAGCTGTACATAGTCTGATGAACCGTGTAAATATTCATTATTAGTGAATGCAGTTGACATCTCTAGATCAGACATCATATTATTAACAGTCTTGAAGTCCCAATCATCAGAAAAGGTACTGGAGGTAGTAAAGTCACTTAATGAAATTTTAAATAAATGTGGAATCTTCAAAAGCTCCGACGGGCCAAAAATGTCATATTCGGTTTTGTCCCAAACTATAGCATCAGGTATAGTAATCGCTGTGATGTTCACTGCTGACAAGTCTCTTGCTTCACGATGGGATGATTTGTGTGGCTGGAGAAGTAAGTTCACTCTTTTACTTGCTGTGTCCATTTGAATATATCTTCCATTAATCAGCATACCCAGAGTTATTACCAGAGCTAACTAAAGTAGAAAGAAGAATATTCCCAAAACAATCCATAGTTCAATCCATGGTGAAACCAGATAAGTTTTTTCCAGTAGATGAAAAAAGTCTGTTGCGTGTTCTTTGAAAGTTCTTTGTACTGGCGTTGTTTCAGGCTCTCTGAGATCCTCAGAAAACGTATCAAAGTTCATGAAATAGCCAGAAGCAGTTCTGTCAATAGTTGGAATTGCATCCGTATTTGATGAAATTGCTGGAACCAGTTGATCACTTGTTACTTCGTTGTAAACGGGTGTATCTGGACGAACTGTTATTTGGGTCTCAAGAGGTACAAGGTCCATAGCATTGTTGCTTAGTCCTCTATTTCTTACTGTCGAATCTTCAAAGGTGATGAGTCTCTCAGTTTGGACCTCTTGGATTGTATCTAGAGGAGTGCGTCTGCTACATTGGCGGAGTCCACTTGGCCTACTGTTCAGTATCGGCCACATAGTGTGGTTTGATCAGGTCGATGGACACAAATCTTTTCTCCTTTTTGCCAGCAAGCGGCGGCAAAAGTACCGTTCTTGATCAGTGGATTGCTAGGACAGGTACTGATTGTCTGTAAGAAGGCCCAAATTCCTTCTTGTCCGCGATCTTTTCTCTGACTAGATCCCCAAGGTTTGGGATCCAGACAGGCCTTGCTGGGACGGCCGGATTTTTCTCAGTGGTGGTTGGCTTCAGGACCACGTTGCTTTTTTGCTTTCTAAGTTCATTTAAGGCCTGTAAAACAGCCACACGATCTTTGATATCAAATTGTTTGTTTTCCACCACTGTGCCTTTCATATCTAAGTCCACAACCAACATTCTAGTCCCAAACAGGACCTCATATGGAGTGACACCCCCTAGAGAACTTCTTGGCAAGTTGTTTATTGCGTGCTGAACCTCATATAAATGTTTGACCCACCCATCACGCGAACCTAATACCCTAGCTGTTATAGACTGTTTTATGTCCCGGTTTTTTCTTTCCACAACAGAATTTCCCTCAGGATGAAATGGGGAAGTATACCGCAATGCTACGCCCAGACTGGCCATGGTCTCTCTGTAAGCCCTAGAGCTAAACGCAGGACCCTGGTCAGAATGTAGTGTGCCTATTGCGTATGTGCCGATAAAGACTCGCACATCTTTTATAACAGTTCGAGTATCAGCTGAGCGCGGAGGCCACATCCATAGGAACCTAGAGCACGAATCCACTGCGACCATAATATATTTATAGTTCCCATCCCTCTTAAGGTACCGCAGTGGTCCAGGTAAACACAAGCTAATGTAAAGCGTTTGCATTTGGAATGCTAGCCTTTGTAACTGCCTCTAGGGCTGGTACAGGAGTCACAACCATAAAGCGTTTCCCCTGTGCCAGGGCTCTTTCTTTTGCTACAGCGGTTTGAATTGCTGTCAGAATTTTTTCTGTAGAAGTGAATTTCATTTCTGCTTGTGTATACATGTGGGATTTGTATGCAATTGGTACTTTTTCACCTTCGTTAAAAGTTAAGTAGGTGAATCCGCATTGACACAGAATTATTCGGATCACTAAGTTGCGTACGTTTAGGCGTGTTTGCAAGTATTTTATTGCTAACATGTCTGTTTGGAGTGAACGCAAAATTTCTGTTTGCTTTTGTGTCCAATGTGTGATTTTAAAATCAGGTTTGATTAATTTGTAGAGAGGTTTAACCTTTTCTGCGTAATTTAAAATGTAAGTTCTTCCAAGATTCAGGAAACCTAGAATTGACTGTAAATATTTCAGCGTTTTTGGCAGTTGGAGCAGCTCACACCTTTCTAAAAAGTTGGCTGCCAGGCTTTTGCCTTCACTTGAAAGTTCATATCCTAGGAACAGGACGTTGAGGTGGGCAAATCTTGACTTTTTAAAGTTTAATTTGTAACCCTCTGAGGCGAAGCCCAATATTATGGTGCTCACCGTGTTCAAGTGCCTATCCAGGTCATCGTCTGTCAGATATATATCATCGACATACGGCAATGCCTCATCATCATAAGTTTGTAGTAACTCTGTTACCCTTGCTAAGAATAACCCCGGGCTGTTTTTGAATCCCTGGGGCAGTCGACAAAATTGACGCTGGGTCCCCATTATTGAGAAAGCGGTCAAATATCTGCTTTCTGGTGCAATATTTTGACAAAAGAAACAATTTAAATGTCTAATGTGGTCTTATATTTTTTACGCACAATATTAATTATTAATGCTGTACTATGTGCATTTTGCACTGCAAATGTTTTGCAAACAAGAGTTTAGGTGTCTGTAATCCAAAACTAGACGATATGTGTGGTCTGGTTTGGAGACAGGAAACAAAGGATTGTTAATTGATTAGGTGCTTGTTTGAATCACCCCCTGATATTCAAGTTGATCTAAAATATCCCTGACCTGTTTTTTAGCTTCTTGCTTAACTGGGTACTGCCTTTGTGCAGTCGGTTGATTTCTTAACTGGATTTTATGTTGAGGTGAGTCCTCATCCCATCCTACACTATTTTTATACAGTGCTGGGGCTTGGGCTTCTGCCCATTTCCTGGCGAATGTATGTTTAAATGAACTGGAACATGGTTGGAGAAAGGCAGGCATAATGATGGCCTCGCCATGTGGGCACTCCCTGACAAATTCTGGTGGCCAGACCTGTTCTGCTAGAAGTATATCATAACCCTTTGAAAGATGCTCCCAAAAGAGTGCTTTCACTTTTCTTGGTATGTCTCCCTCAATCCGGAGTGTTATTTCATACAACCTATGTGGAGAACTAACCCTGGTGTCTACAGTCTCAACTTGTATTACTTAATTCAAGTCCACTGTCTCCAAAAGTCCCTTCAGGTTCTGGCGAGCTATTGTAACTTCTGCAGCACTGTCCAGCACTGTCCTTCATTCTTGAGTTGGGTTCTCAGTATTCTCGGCATGTCTGATCTTCAGACCTGCTACCTTTTTCTTGGAGAATTGAGGTTTTGCTTTATTTTTCTGAATGTGTTGATCGTCTTTGGACTTCACGCGTTCTTCCTTGTTTTCTGACCGTCCTCTTCTTTCGGATGTCTGTGACGATATCTGAAAGGTACGAGAGGAACGTGTATCATTATCTTGATATCTGTCAGGTTTTCTCAAATTATCCCTATTCCTGAGGTTGTACCTCCTTTCACAGGGCTCCTTCTGTGGAGGGGACCTGCCTTGGGAATGAGAACGCTTCTCTTCAGAATTCTGTTTGCTATTTTCCCACTTCTTTTTAGAAGAGGTAGGAGTGTTTTTAGGAAAGACCTTATCAGGACTTTCAGACAGTTGTGGTTTAACTGTATAGTTCTATTCGTTTTTTAATGTTTTTTAGTAATTCCTCGTCGGACATTGATTCAATGTCAGGGTCAGGTGTGTAACCGGCTAAAATCGGCCATGTTGCTCCTTATCTACCTAGTGAACCGAGCCTGGTAATGTGATTATAATGTTTTAGGGCGCCTTTAAACCAGAGCTCATGCTCCTGGTATGTGAGTGGAATTTCAATATCCTCGAAAGGAATATATTTCTCAGGTGGTTCATCTTTTTTGTAGAAGTGGAAACAAGTGTGTTACTGGATTTGACTCTGGGAATACTATCCATGAATAGAATACCTCTGTCTGGTGAGATTCATGTGCCTCTATCACGAAAACTACTCTACCACCTCTTGGTGTCAGACCATGTTTTATAAGTTTTAAAGTGATGGCTCTTAAATTTGGTGGGATGTGTATAACACCCGCTTCGTTTTCATTAAAACCTGTAACGTCAGCCGCAGCTGTAATGTTTTCAACGACAACATCACCGTGGTCGGGCATTGTTTAAATTAAAGTTTGCAGAGCAAGTTTCAAGGAAACCAAGATAAGGTGCACAATATTTTGGAACACTGTATCCTTCAACGTTGAACAAATCCAAACGGCTAATAAATAGGACTTTCGTCCTACTCAGCTATGGCGGATATTATCCCTACCCACTCCAGACGTCTTATGGAGTTTTATGAGTACAGGGTCTCTGAGAAAAGCACGACTGAGTTACTTCAGTATCTAGCGTTAAATTAGTGCCTTACCAAACTGTTGGGCTCCATGTAGTGTAGTTCCTATATCCCTGATAGGCTCTGCGCATTGGAATAACATACACTATAGATTTGACATAGGACTAAGGTCAGTATGTCTCTATCGAGTATATTAAACTTAATTACTTGTGTGTGCCAGCTAACTCAGAGGTCACTAGAAACTCCTCGAAATTACAAGAAGGGATTAGTCTCTGACAACTGCATAAACATGACAACTTTGTTTCCCTTTAGAATCTGAACAGTCTCAGAATCGTGGAAACAATAGATAACAGTTTCACTCAGTCAATTGTGCCTGTTTCGTTTCTACAGAGTTGCACAGAAATAGAGAGACGGGCGTTTCAATAAAAGGGTTTATTGAACAGTCTTATTTCTCATGCAAGAGATATGAATTGCTACAATCGTAAGACAGACTGCAAAGTACAATATGTACGAGGTTAGCAGTAAGATAAAATAATACTGCAATAGCATGGTTTGTAGCTATGACATATATTAATCAAAATACATACATAAATACCATAAGCTAAAATGTGATACTCATCTGATGCTTCTAAATTGTTCTACCCCAGTGTACCTAACCTAAGTGCAGTACGAGGTTTGAAGTAGGTGCCATTTCTAAAGTATAGGTAACTATATTTTAGTTTAGCCAAGAGTTGTCAAAAGTTTCTCTAAGTTCTAGTCGGCTCCATACCTTAGAATGAGAGAGGTTGGAATCTCTTTTCTGGACTCGATAGTCTAACCCCCCGCAAGGGAAGTCAGAAAGCACTGGAGCTGGATTCTCGCAAGGAGGATGGCAGCGTCAGGTCAGTGCATCAGGCTGAAACTCGATCTCCTTCCGAACTTGCTGTGGCAAACCGCGTAGTCTGGGCTGGATCGAATTGTGGTAAATTTAAATTACCTAGACTTAATTTATGCGGTAAAGTTCAATAAGAATAACTCAGTAAAAATAAGAGGCAGAATCCGTGGTATTTGAGGTTTTAAAAGGGGATTTATTCCTTACAAAGGAATTGGTTCGAACCAGGCAATCGGATTCCGTCACCACGAAGGTTCGGGAAGGGATAGGCAATACTTTATTGACAGGTTATCATATATATAGTCAATGCATTACAGTGAAGACAGATGCAGAAGGCGTAACAGTTGAGAAGAGAGATAAGAATACACATACGTAATGAAAAAAGGCGTTACAATAGGCGTGCATAAGGGCGTGTACTAGAAACGTCATTATGAGGATGACACAGGTGGGTGGATCCATAAGAGAATCCTGCAAAGTCAGCAGAAATATATGGCAGAGATGCGCGCACAGTAGCATGACGTGTGATTGACGTATAACTGGAGGGTGAAGGGGACTTGACATTTAGCCCTACATGAGGAGACAGAAGTCTGGGATGTCAGAACAACCTAATCCCAAATCGTATCTAATATCTTGTGTTTAAGGAACTGTATTATCTGGAAGGGAAGGTCTCTCAGGCAGAGGCTATCCTATACTGACTTCTAGTGCGTGTATAAGCGTCTACATGAGATGCGAGGGGGCATGGGCCTACCATGGTAACAGGAGCTATGAATTACTTGCACGGAGACAGTAAGGCCGGGCCCTTTGCTCTGTAGCTGGAAGGATGTTTACCTAAACTACTAGACAGGAATGCATTTCTCGAGGAGCGGAGCAGATAACTTGAAGGCTGAATACAGTCTTGGCAGGCAACAGGCCGGGCCAGGCACCGTTAGCCGCGCAGAGAGTAAGACAAAGGTCATGGATACAGATGCAGGTCCAGGCTGGAGCATTCAGAGGCAGAAGGCAGGAAAAGGCTCGATGGCAGAATTCAGGGCCTAACTTGCCAGAGCTGAAAAACGTGAAAGGTGCACCATATAAAGACGGTGGCAAGGCATACTTAGGAACGGAATATTCGACCCATTCATGGTGGATCTGAAAGAGGACATGTTGACGTTGGACACAATTGTATTTGCGTCTTCATAGCTTGAAGTGGAGGGAACATACATGTACTTGTAGCACGTACATGGAGCCGTTGGGGTCTAAGATAGGGGACACAATTGATCATAAAAATTCATATTTCCTCATTCCCTCCTTGTCCCCTACGGACCCTTCATGAGATATCGATCCTCAGGAATCCATCAATCTG
Source organism: Triturus cristatus (assembly GCF_964204655.1). Lineage (NCBI taxonomy): Eukaryota > Metazoa > Chordata > Amphibia > Caudata > Salamandridae > Triturus > Triturus cristatus. The sequence continues at coordinate 487,255,705 of NC_140583.1, read as the reverse complement.
TTCATGTAACATCATTTGCTCTTCTTTCTTCTTACGGGATTTTGAATGAGAACTTGAATGTGGAATACATGATGTGGCACACAGGCCGCAAATCGCTGGTCCACATTGTAGACACAGGCAGCAACTGAATACTATGAGAAGGGCAATACCTAGGAAGGATAGGACTTTCCATCCCCAGGCTGACAACACACTCCAGAACCAACCGGACCAAGTCCAGGTGCCTGGCTTCTGGTGTATCTGACTTGCAATCTTATGAAGACGAGTTATGGCTTTATATACTGATGGCGCGTTTTCTGGAATGAAAACACAGCAACTTGATCCGATGACTCTACAGGCTCCGCCCCTATCGGCCAGGATGACGTCAAGGACAAGACGATTTTGGAGAACAACAATCCGCATCGCAGACTGCTCCTCTGTTAAGTTGCCTAGGGCAGAGGTAGTTTCATTCACTACTGCTTCAAGGGTTCTGGTTAATCTGTGTATCAGTTTACTATTAGAGACAACACCTATGTAGGGAAAGAGACCTTTATTGAAGTCTGTGTATTGTTCCCATGCCGTTTCAGTGTAGTCGACAATCGGGAGATCTCTCTGGGGTCTATTGTGTACTAGATGGGTGTTTATATGATAATCAGGAGGGGCTAGGAAAACAGGTGGCAGAAGGAATGCAATGTAACAGGTACCATCCCAATCTAGGGGTAAACGTATATATGCGGTATGACCACAAATGAAGTAGGAATGACGGGAAGCTCTAAATGTAGACTTGCCTTGATCACTGAATTCGATCACAGTAGTACATTTACTATGACCCAGGTGTACTGAACCATTCTTTCTTACACATAATTCACCTTTGACTGGTAATACTGACATAGCAGGCAAGACTGGTGCAGCTTCGGATTCAACATTCAGAATCATGAGGTTAAGTGTAAAGTTACCTAATCCATATACTTCATTTTCTAGATCAGTTCCTGTCCTTTTGGGAAGTCCCTCCTTGTTAGGGTAGCAGGCTTTAAGCAAAACTAAGTTCAGGTTTCCCCATACCCAGTTGCTCTGGTAAACTACGGCATTTGAATCTAAAGAATTAATCAAACTAAACCATGCACCACAGGAACCATTGTGTGTGAATGGATACGGAAAGAGGGGCAGAACTCCCTTGTATTTCTGGTAGGGAGGGAGTCGGCCACATATCCAACAATTTGTAGCGTTGTTGGCCTGATGGGAGTGATGTAACATACTAATAAATGTGTTGTTGCGCAGCGCAAGTCTGTAGGGCAACTCATGTGGAGGTAATTCGCTAAAAGAGTGTTCGGCAGTAACATTGAAAGCAGAATGTGCACGCTTGAAAATAGGATAGTATATGTGCAACAGTATACTTGCAGCAATAATCAAAAGATTTAGGAAAAACATAATCAATAATGTCACTATACAGTGACTACGAAGTGATTTACAATATGCACGTTACTTGAGCTGTTTCTGTCTATCTTTCTCTCGATTTCGGTCTAGAGGATACATGTCAGAGACTAATTTAACCGATTCACCTAGGAGAGGACTTAAACAATCAAATTGTCTGACTTGCTAGACCTTAGTTTCAGTTTATATTCCTGGGAAGCAGTTTTCTCGACCAGGGGGAGTTTTGAGTCAGTCTGTGGAGGAGGGCAGGGCTGAGAGTTCAAATCAGAAGGTAGTCCATGAAATTTCTTGATATGGCTCGAGTGTAGCCAACCCTTGCGACCCTCAATCTTCACTGCTGTCCTCGTGGTCAGAAGTACTAGTTTCGGCGTTTGCCAGCGAGGCTCCAGCGGGCTCCTCCTGTCGAAATTTCTTATAAACACAAAATCTCCGGGAACCACTTCATGGGGCTTCACCTCGGTGTTGTCGGGAAAGGCTGCAGCTACCTGTGAACGGCAAGATTGTAGTGCAGACATCAAGGAAGCAAGGTAATCTGTCAGCATATTACAATCAACATCAGTGATTTTACGAGGTATAGGCGTCCCCCACATATTTGGTGGCCTACCGAAGACCACCTCGTACGGGGATAGCCCTGTTCGGGAATGTGCTATCATTCTCATGTAAAAGAGTGCAACTGGTAAAGCTACTATCCAGTCGACGCCTTTCTCTCTGCAGATTTTAGAAAGTCGAATTTTCAGAGTCTGATTATGATGCTCCACGAGACCTGCTGCCTCGGGATGCCGGACACAGTGGAATTTCCATTGATAGCCTAACAGGAGTGAAATGTGTTTCATTAGCTCGGATGAGAACGGCTGACCGTTATCTGAGTACACGATACGGGGCAAACCATACCGTGGGAAGAATTCACGAACCAGCTGCTTGGCAGTGGTCGGAGCAGTGTAATCTGGGACTGGATATGCTTCTGTCCAACGAGAAAGTGCGCATACAACTACGAGGACATATTTGAATCCTCGACAACGTTCCATCTGGATATAATCCATCTGGAGGACTTCAAAAGGGTGATCAGGAGGTTGAAATCCACCTTGCTCTACAGGAACGCCTTTACCTGGGTTGAACTGACAACAAATCATGCAAGTACGCACTTTCTGTTTGGCTGCTGCTCGTAAGTGTTTATTAAACCAAATGTTTTGAATACTGTCTAACATAGCTTTCTCTCCTAGATGCGCTGGACTATGTATTGTGTTAATGATAACTTGAACCATGGAGTCGGGGAGAAACCATGTAGATTTTCCCTTCGTCATCCATCCCTGATCTGTTTGGATCCCTCCTAGTTCAGTCCATTTCTTGATTTCTTCTGGTGTAGCATGTGTCTGTATGTCAATTACATCAAGGGCGGGATCCCTAACTGTCATGCAGTGTGTCGATGTCGGAACTATTGTCTTTGTCAAGTCAGTTGCATGAGTTCGATTCTGTGCTGTTTGCTTAGCTGTTCGGTCGGCTAGGTCGTTACCCTGGGAAATGATATCGGTAACTTTTGTATGGGCCTTGCACTTCATGATAGATATCGAAGTAGGCAGATGTATTGCATCTAACAGGGCTTGAATGAGGGGACCGTGTTGAATGTTGGCACCGTGAGAAGTTAAATAACCTCTCTCTCGCCAGAGGACTCCGAAGTCGTGTACAACTCCGAATGCATAACGTGAATCTGTGTATATGTTGACTCTCTTATTTTTGGCTTGAATACAGGCTTGTGTCAGAGCGATGAGCTCTGCTGCTTGAGCTGACAATGTGTCAATACAATTCGTTTCAATAACTTCGGTGTCTGTCGTGACTGCGTAAGCGGCCACTAACTCTCCTGTACTTGTTCTCATGCATGAACCATCCACATAAAGTGTCAGGTCTGGGTCTGATAATGGAATGTCTGTCAAGTCTTGTCTGGGTTTCGTCGTAATAGTAATGACTTCAATACAATCATGTGCCAATGGGTCTGTTCCACTTAATGGCAAAAGTGTGGCAGGATTTAATGTACTACAGCGTCTGATGTCTATGTGTGGCTGAAACAATGTTAATTCATAACCTGTCAGTCGTGCTATAGTCAAGTGCTGGGTCTGTGTTCGGTTTAAAAGAACTTCCACGGAGTGTGGAACTTGCACTGTCAATTGATGTCCTAATACTATGGAATCGCTTTGTCTGATCGCTAAAGCTGTCGCTGCGACTGATTTCAGGCACGTAGGTAGAGCCTGGGCTACTGGATCTAATGTGCTAGAAAAGTAAGCACACGGTTTGTGTGAACCTGCTTGTTCCTGAGTGAGTACTGACAAGGCAGTACCTTCGCGTTCTGTAACAAAAAGTGTAAAAGGCTTACTGTAACATGGTGTCGCTAAAACAGGTGCTTGACATAAGGCTTTCTTTAAGTCTTCAAAAGCTTGTGTATGTGCCTGAGTCCAAGGGAGGACAGTCGAGGTCGCTGCCTCCTGGGTTGTCAACTGAATGAGTGGTTTTACTAGAAATGCATATTGGGGAATCCATTGTCTACAGTACGAAGTGAGACCTATAAAGGCCCGCACCTCCTTTTGTGTCTTGGGTGGTGACATGTTTACAATTAACTGGATGCGGTCAGGTGTGAGCTGTCTCCCCCCTTTGGACAGCAAGTGCCCAAGGTACACAACTTGCTGAACACAGAATTGCAGCTTCGAAGGGGACACCTTGTGCCCCTTGTCGGCCAGAAAATGTAAAACCGTCAGTGATGCTTTTTCACATTCGGGTTCGCTTCGGGCGGTGATCAGCAGATCATCGACATACTGAAGCAGGGTAGTGTTAACAGGCATGTGGATACTGTCAAGTTGTCTTTTCAGTGCTTGGCTGTAGATGCTGGGGCTTTCTGTGAATCCTTGAGGTGCGCGTGCAAATTTGAAGCTTCGTCCATTTAAACAGAATCCGAACAAATATTGGCTTTCCGGATCGATTGGGACGCTAAAGAAGGCGTTCTTGAGGTCAATTACAGTAAAGAACGTTGCTTCTGAATCAATAGCTGTCAATAATGAAGAGATATCTGGAACCACGGGATATTGTGGTACAATGCATTTATTCAATTCGCGCAGATCAATAATTAATCGATAAACTGGGGGTGCTTTTGGATCAGTACGTTTAAGAATCGGAATGATAGGAGAATTACATACATTGGAGTCGGTTTCCACAACCACTCCTTGTGCAATGAGCTCGTCAATGATTTGCAGCAAAGCCACTACAGCATCTGGAGGTAACTTGTATTGTCGAATTCGTGGTAATACCACTCCGAGTTTGAGTTTGACTCGATATGGTGTAATGTGCATACAACCTACATCAGTGGGGCCTTGTGCCCATAAATGTGCAGGGACATTCTGTAACCGGTGATCCATGTCTCTAAATACGTAGTGACCTTTAAAGTCACGCAAAAATAGTCGTACCCCCTCCGGGGAACAACATATTACAGCTCCTAGAGCTTTCAGTGTCTTTATACCTAACAAGTTTTCTGGGCATGATTTTGTAAGCAATAAATCTGTAGTCCGTGTCAATGGACCAACTGCAAGAGGAAGAGGTTGCGATACTTCATTAACAATAGGCTTTCCTGAAAATCCAAGGGAAACATTCTGTGAGCCTGAGAGGGGTGCCCCTGGAACCTCGTCGTGACTTATAGTTGTTCTGCTTGCCCCTGTATCAATTAAAAACTTTCTATCTTTCCCTAATACTTGACTATGTACATAAGGACCCTCTTGATCTACGGGAACCTCAATAAGAGGCAAGCCAACCTCCCTCTCTAGGCTGTTTCATGTGTATCGCTGATAATCGGGATAGTCATTTTGTGCATACTGGTACATCTGGTGTCGTGTTTTGTGTTGCGGCAATAGGCTGTGGCTGTGGTACTGCTACGGTCTGTTGTGAAGCTGGCATAGGCTGTACATTCTGAGGTACTTGTGGTTGGATCTGATCCTGTCTAGGTGGACGCGGTCTCTCCTTGGTTTTACCCGTAGAGATATTATGTTTCAGAACTGCACAATCGTTTATATAATGACCTGGCTGTTTACAATAGTTGCATGTCCCTTTAACAGGAACCGCTGAATTACTGGACTGTGTCGCACCCTTTTTATGACCGTCAGCTGGAACTGACTGGGCAACGAGCATTTTCATTTTCGTGTCTTTCATACGTCTTTGTTCGTGTTCTTGTTCTTCTCTAATTCTATTCTGGTGGTACTGTAACATTTGTGAAGGGGTATTAGCTTGCCAAGAGCTCTCGACTTTTAATACTCTGTTCTTAACCTGAGGCAAGGAATTCTCGACTAATTTTGTTACAAAAAGATGTGGATATGAATCGCTACTTGCTTTCAGACCGCTATTAATACCAAAACATTTTTCAAATCGGGAATAAAAATCACTAGTGTCTTCATCGGGTTTCTGTTTGCCGGCTGAGATTGCACCCCAGTCTTCCTTTTTAGTAGTTAATAAGCGTGGCAATACTTGTACTAATAATCCTGGTAACGCTTTAGTTTTGTCCCCAAGCCCTAGGCCTGGAGTTCTGGTATTTTCTTCGTTTTCTAATGCTGTCCAATCAATCTTTTGCTCTCCCACCTCCCATTCTTTTTCTTTGAGTTTCTCGTAAATACTGGCAGGCAATAATACTTTTAATATTTTCATAATGTCAGGATAGGTATAATCACCCATGAGTAACATGTCTTTTATTTCACGGTGAAAACCTGCTGGATCTCTGTCATGGCTGGGCACTAATTTTTTCATTTCCAATAGTTCTATTTTAGTTATAGGCGTGTACACAAACACGCGTCTAAAAGTATTATCATCATTTCTAACTGGGTGCACTTCGCGTAAGGGATTCTGTCTGTCTATGTAATACATTTTTCTTTCCATGGAGGGAGCTGGATCAAGCTCTGGACACAGAAAGGCGCTGTATCTGTGCCGATGTTCTAGAATTACTTTAATCAGATCGGTACCTAGACCTCTCCATTTATTCATGAGTAGTTCTATCAGTATATCAGGTAGGGGACCAGGATCGGAGTGTTGGCCTTTATACAATATAAGGAGGTGTTGTATCATGTACATACCAGCTAAACGCTGTTCGTCTGGTGAAAGATTCAAAAACGTGTGTGCTAGCGCGTCATCACTATATTTATCAGAACTGTCAGCCCATTGTACTGCTGACCTGGCTAATTCTTGTTCATCCATAGAATCGAGTACATGGTACCCCATTCGTTCTTGAAGTATTTTATCAGTAGCCTGAAATAAGTGTTCAGGGGTCTTTGGATTCGACATGGCTGCTTGAAACATTCTCTTACTTTCTGGACGTATCGGACGCATTGAATTATTAAAAGATCTTCCTTTACCTACATAAGCTATCATTTCTCTAGCTGGTAATTGTAATTGTCCTGTTGTTGTTTCTTGTTGTTCTTCCTCCCCCGAGGATTCAGTCTTATCTGCATCTATTTCTCTTTCAGGCTGTTCTCTTTCACATATTTGTTCTACTGTTTTTCGGATCCTTCGGTACATACTTTCTATACTATTCTGTTTATCATGTTTTCCGTCTGCTATATTCTGACCCCATTTCTTAAGTGCTTTCATTTCTTCCGGGTCTACACCTGGCCTATCTCTGTTTCTTATCAGGCAGTTTATGAAGAAGCGTAACAACAGTTTTTGCGTGTCCACTTTCTGGTATACCATGGCCTCGCCAATACTTTCAGGACCTTGCCCTGTTTGGACAAAGTGATATATTTTGTCTAGATGATCAATCATTCCTGGTAGTATCATTAAATAGTTCGCAACTCGTCGTAGACGTACTGATGATAGCATCATTCTGTCGTCTTTACCAGGTACTGGATCATATCTACAATCTGTAAGAGGCTCTTTAAGTATGTCGTAATTCGCTGTTTGAGGTGTACGTTGGTGTGCTAAATCTCTATAAGTCAATCGACGTGCTGATGGCGGCGTATGAAAACCTCCTATCGCACCTCCTGAGGTGCTAGGTCCAAAAGGATTCGTTGGGTGTAAGGTAGGAAGAATAGGTGCAGGAAGAAGTGGAGGAACGGGCGGAAGGTTTGGAACGGACGGAGGAGTATGTTGCTGCAGAGGTAGGGACAAATTATCTCGGGGTCGAGCGCCGTTAGCAGGTGGTGTGCGTGGCGGCGGAACATTAACATATTCGGGGGCTGCATCGTCTAAATAGGAAGAAAGGAAAATGTCCTTTGCGGTCTTGGGGTGCAATTTAGTCGGAAGCAATGGAGATGGCAGACCTTTCGGTATTTCCAGGGTGGCCTTAGGTAAACCCTCGGCCAGAAGAGGATACATACCATTCATAAGAGTGTTTCGTTGTCTGTCTACTTGTTCTGCTTTTACTCGGATACCTTCCTCAATTAATACGTTTTCTCGGGCTTTGTCTGAATCCTCCCTACTTTTCTCTTCTTTTCTGAGCGCTTTCTCTGTGCGTCTATGCGATTCTTTACGCCATAATTCAATGGCATCTTTCTGTGACTGTCTGGCTTTCTTTTTCCATAATGCTTCTTCTACTCTCATGATGCAATCTGCATCCCATGTCCCAGCAACGGGCCATCTCTGATTCTCTGCTAAATCCTTGGTGTAGTCCACCCATAAATCGAGATATAATACGGCATCTAGGCCATGTTTATGGTACATAAAGTACCCTGGAGTGTCCCTAGGTGGAATGGGAACGGCTTCCTCAAGTATCCCTTTTCTAGTTCTTATCTGTCTTAATTTTGAGAATAACGGCATCTTAAACCTTGCTACTTGATTCTTACTCGGACTTGAACACAATTAATACAATAAACACAGTAATGAAGATCAAACAATCACTCATACCACGACATTTAAAACATATTACAACATTTTAAAACGAACAATGATAATTAGAATAAAACTAGCTAACTGCATAATACTGGATGTACTGCTAAACAGTACAGATACACTGCTGAAACAGTGCAGACCAGGTCTGTGTACCCAAACCCGTCTTGACCGGCACAAACCAATGCGCACGTCTAGATGCGTCCCCAGCAACGGTACTCACCGGGAAGCACGGAGCGGAACAGAAGGCCTCGGAAACTCTGGACTGGACTAGACCAGACTGGACTCGACTCGACTCGTGACGTAGGTACTTCGGAACTTCGGAATCTGGTGGGCCTCTGTATACCTCGGATCTTGCTCTCTCAGCTAGGCTCTGGTCGGGATCCTCCGCACTCCTCACCGCCTCGTCTGGGTGTTGATCGCAGCCTCAGTCACCTCCGTTGGCCTGAGGGAGGTACAGGAAATCCTGCGGGTACGCGTAGTTGTCCGTCCGGCTGTGGCAGGAGACCGGGTCTGCAATGCACCTCCGGCGCGTGGGGTGGGGGAGGTGTCCCTATTCGGGCGCCAATTATGTGGTAAATTTAAATTACCTAGACTTAATTTATGCGGTAAAGTTCAATAAGAATAACTCAGTAAAAATAAGAGGCAGAATCCGTGGTATTTGAGGTTTTAAAAGGGGATTTATTCCTTACAAAGGAATTGGTTCGAACCAGGCAATCGGATTCCGTCACCACGAAGGTTCGGGAAGGGATAGGCAATACTTTATTGACAGGTTATCATATATATAGTCAATGCATTACAGTGAAGACAGATGCAGAAGGCGTAACAGTTGAGAAGAGAGATAAGAATACACATACGTAATGAAAAAAGGCGTTACAATAGGCGTGCATAAGGGCGTGTACTAGAAACGTCATTATGAGGATGACACAGGTGGGTGGATCCATAAGAGAATCCTGCAAAGTCAGCAGAAATATATGGCAGAGATGCGCGCACAGTAGCATGACGTGTGATTGACGTATAACTGGAGGGTGAAGGGGACTTGACATTTAGCCCTACATGAGGAGACAGAAGTCTGGGATGTCAGAACAACCTAATCCCAAATCGTATCTAATATCTTGTGTTTAAGGAACTGTATTATCTGGAAGGGAAGGTCTCTCAGGCAGAGGCTATCCTATACTGACTTCTAGTGCGTGTATAAGCGTCTACGTGTCTACATGAGATGCGAGGGGGCATGGGCCTACCATGGTAACAGGAGCTATGAATTACTTGCACGGCGACAGTAAGGCCGGGCCCTTTGCTCTGTAGCTGGAAGGATGTTTACCTAAACTACTAGACAGGAATGCATTTCTCGAGGAGCGGAGCAGATAACTTGAAGGCTGAATACAGTCTTGGCAGGCAACAGGCCGGGCCAGGCACCGTTAGCCGCGCAGAGAGTAAGACAAAGGTCATGGATACAGATGCAGGTCCAGGCTGGAGCATTCAGAGGCAGAAGGCAGGAAAAGGCTCGATGGCAGAATTCAGGGCCTAACTTGCCAGAGCTGAAAAACGTGAAAGGTGCACCATATAAAGACGGTGGCAAGGCATACTTAGGAACGGAATATTCGACCCATTCATGGTGGATCTGAAAGAGGACATGTTGACGTTGGACACAATTGTATTTGCGTCTTCATAGCTTGAAGTGGAGGGAACATACATGTACTTGTAGCACGTACATGGAGCCGTTGGGGTCTAAGATAGGGGACACAATTGATCATAAAAATTCATATTTCCTCAGAATCCTCCGGGAACCGCAATTTGCCAGGGCAAGTGCTGGTATATTTATACCTTGAAGGTGTCTAGGAATGCAACTATTGACGTAAAAGTCGGGCAGAGGAACGTCATAAATGAACCCCTAAGGAATAGATGTTCATGCATACTTATTGAGTTCTTGGAGAAATCAATATTCAAGCTGAGGGAAATTCCTGAAGGCTTAAGGGTCTGGTTTTCCAATAATTTGTTGTGACGTGGATGGACGGATGTAGGTGGCCATGCCTGTATTTGGTTTGTACGGACAATGTCTAAATAATGGCCGGATTTCTAGGTCCAATTAAGGGCAATGTGAATTGTACTTAAATAAGGGCATAAGTCGGGAGACCTATATACGGAATCTAAATCTGCACACAACAATGCAATGGTCACCGAGGGACGCATTTCAAGTTGAATAAAAGGAAAGACTTTCCTAAGAGTCCTGATTATTTGAAAGCAGGTACTCTTGATACGATTGACCTGTGAGTCAAAATTTAGGGAAGTGTCGAACATTACTCCAAAAATTTTTGCCCACTTTAACAGGCGTAGGTAAAGAGCCTCAATCCAAAGGCCATCAACAGCAGGACCCCATGGATTCTTGCGCACCAAACACCAGCACCTCAGTATTTCTGTGTTCAGTATAACAACATTTTCTTTCATCCAGATGTTAATTTTGGTAATCCAAAGATTAAACATATTAGCTGCTGAGTGCAAGTTGTCAGAGATGCATACAATGATCTTTGTGTCGTCGGCATATGAGAGTGTTTGAAAACCGCATGAAGGTATTAGTTCAGCGAGAAGAGCGACGTACAGATTAAAAAGAGTGGGGCTCAATGAAGACCCTTGTGGGACCCCGCAGGGAAGGCTAAGGGTCTAAGCTTTAAAGCCTTCACAACTTACAACCTGCACCCTGCTGGTAAGAAATGAATGGCAGAGATTGAGGGCTTTCCCTCTGACACCTGCCTGAGGAAGGTGTTGAACCATGGGCACGGGTGAAACGGTGTCAAAACTGCCGACAAATCTAGCAGCACCAGGACAACTGCCTTACCCTGATCCACCTGGGGCCTGATACTCTCTGTAGCGGCCACCAGTGCAATTTCTGTGCTGTGAACACTTCTGAAGCCATTTTGTGAATGGTCCAGAATGTCACGTGTCTCAATGAGCTTCACTAATTCCTGATTAAGGTGTTTCTCCAGAATGTTGGCAGGTGTAGGCAGAAGTGAGAGAGGAAGAAAGTTCTTCATATCATCAGGATCAACGTTAGGCTTTTTAGGTCGAGCCTAAACAGCGCTTGCGCTGTAGGCGATCTGTTGTATCTACTTTGTGGAGTCTAACTCCTCCTTTGCTTAGGATTGGCTTATCTGTGTGCCATTTAAAAATGTGAGTGTGGTAATGGCTGAAGGGTGTTGCATGTCCCAGCTTTTTTTCAAAGTTAACTCCCATGGCGTATTGCCTTGGGAGCGAGCAACGTCGCGCACGGTGCTTGCGTGCCTTCATCTTGTTGTTTTCAGTATTTCCACATTGCTGCCGGCCCGCCTTCCAACCCTTCCTGGGCTTGGCCACTTCCTCACTTTCTGCCTGTGATTGCTTCCAGTTCGTTGGCTGTGTTCCTAGAAGCAATCACAGGTAGACAGTGAGGAAGTTGTGTATTTATTATAGTATTCAAATAACCCTGCAGTGTTTAAGCGCTGTACAAAAACAAATTGCTATTATTGTAATGGGACACTGGATATGCTTCTGGTTTCCAGCTCAGCATATCTGCTGCCGCCTTGTTTGAGATAGCGTATCGGTTCCAAGAGGCTCTCGTGGCAGCAGAAGCGTGGCTGGTGTCAGGGCTGAGTCCTGTTCACCTTCCAGAGGAGTTTAATCTGCCTCCCAGCTAATCACAGCAGCATGAATGAAAGGTGAAACCGGAAAAGAGAACTCTGGTCGAGGGACTGGGCCACTTGTGCCGTGGGAGACACCTGCCAAGAAAGCTGCAGAGCTGAAACAGACACAATTAAACAATTATAAGATAGAGCAGCAAGGTTATAAATGAGTGCACAGCCTGGACCTGTCACTTAGCAGTAGTGAGAGTATTGCCCACCTCAAATGGCCAGCTGCTTAAATGACCATAAATATAGCATATATCCACAAGTATGAGAGGCAACACAAAACTAGATGTACTGTATTAATACAGAATGAAAACTGAGTGCTGAGTCCACACAACGGTTGAGTATTTTCAGATGTTCTTTGTTCCAAAATTCGGTGCAACCATATCCGCAGCCAACGCGTTTCGCCCAAACATGGGCTTCTTCAAGGCTGTTTAAAGATCATACAAATACATTATTTGTAACATTTAATATGTACATAAAAAAGGCTGCACAAACACGACTCGTGTGATGAAGAAACACCAGAAAGTGCAGGGAAAAAGAGACTATAGAAAACACGTAAAAGACAGTAAACACAAAGTACCAAAAAGCAAAAAATGTGTCTGACGAAAGGAATAAAAAGAAGCTAAGTGAATTACACCAAGTCCAAAGAATTTATACTAGACTAAGAGATTATTACGACCAGAAGTGGAAGATCTAGGCTAAAAAAGCCGCTTACCAAGCTTAATTGAGCGTGAGTACATGTCAAAACATTCACAAAGTAGTGTGACGAAGGCAGCTGGACTCAGGATTGTGTCTGTAATGTAAGAAAGCACAATAAATAGTGTCCCAACAGAAACAGACACACTACAATTAACAATGTCAACAACAAAAAAGCTGGAGCGCACTCAAACAGATCCCACCCTGAATACAATAGTCAGTGAGACGCCGGTGCTGGCCCTTGCCGAGCACGGTAGAGGAACTTAAACTATGGAATTGAGATTGGAAGTGTAGGGCAAGCAGGCAAAGAACATTTGGATATCTGGGGTGGGGGCGGAGGTGGGGGGCGTGGGAGAGGAATCGCTATCTTTAGAAACATGGAAAATGGATTTATTTCGTGGTGCGCATATATCTTTTTGACCCCAGGGGATCCGATAGCCCATTGGACGACTAATCCATTCACACCAGGAACCTGTATTTGACTTCAAGGCCACATTTTTCCAAGCAGATGCACTCATTTTTCATGCCTCTGAGGTCGATAACATGTCCTATCATTTGATATATAAAGGCGTTCTTTCTGGATGGGAGAGCAGCTGTGAGAAACAAGTAATTGAAATGCAGTAGGTCTCGCATTTGTAGTTGAAGGTATTGGCACTGTAAATGATAATGCATTTTATTTAGGTTTTAAAAACCAAAACCAAAATAATCGTCATTTGCAATGTGAATATCTCAAACTTGCATAAATGCGAGACCTATTGCATTGCAAATGCTTGTTTTGTAGAGGGATTACAGTAGCCTCCTTCCAAGGTTGAAGGAAAGTCCCAGAATCAAGGGCATGATTGAGTACATGCTGCAAAGTTTTGGCAATGCAATCAGGGGTCAGTTGCAGAATTTTAGGTGGACATGGGTCCACCTGGGACCCTGCTCTAACACTCATGAGAAACTCCTTGGTTTTCTGTTCAGAAATAGGGGGGAAGGCAGGGAGCTTGGTTGGTTCAGTGGAGATGGCCAATGATTCCATTAAAAAACTGGGGTCAACAGATGCAGGGAATTCAGAGTAGATCTTAAGAATTTTGTCTCTGAAGTAATTGGACACTCGGTCGTGAAAATCTTGCGAAGACTCAGTAAGGGTGGGAGTGAACTGCTGAGATAATTCTTTAACAACTCTAAAAAGATTTTTAGAGGAGTTACTTTCGATTTTTAATATTGTCTGTATAGTAGGTGGACTTAGCATGGTCAGTAGCTAGTTTATATTGATGAATAAGAGCTCTGTCACTTTTTGTATCCATAGGTTCCTGATTCAGTAGCCATTTCCGTTCTTGTCTCTGAAAAATTTGCCACAGTTTTTTAAGATCATGACTAAACCAGGGTGCGAAAGGTTTGGATCTAGTACAACACCTACTTATCAGGGGGCAACAATGTCAAGGGCAGCCCCTATGCAGTTTCGGAATCCCTCAGCCGAGAGGACAGACAAGGTACCTGCTATAAACTGAGTTGAGCACCTGTTCAAGGGCTTCTGATGTCATTCTAATCCAGTTCCAGCCAAGAACTTTCTTAGGTTTAGATAGTTCCGGTCCTAGTGCTGTGGCTAGGGTGTAGTCCTTTTTCACAAGGAGCAAGTGAAATGTCTGCAGTAGTACAGCTGACAGCGGCGGTTCCTCCTCTAGGGCAGAGGAGCGTCGCCCCGCCCACTGCGAGAGCAGCAGCTGTAGAAAACATGCATTTAATACAATGGTCACTGGTCAAATGACCATTTGAAGTGCACTGCGTCTATGTACACTCAGAGGTGGTTGCCTAAACATAAAGTGTGCATGTCAGATTGGTCGCTGTCTTGCGACGGCCAGCCGGACATGCGAACTTCAGCAGGCACCCCTGTGAGATGTGTTTACAGCCGGGCGGACTGAAGGCACAGGCTCCCAATCAGAAAAGGAGCGCTGTTTTAGCCTGCTCAGATCAATCATGACGCTACTCAGCATGAGAGCAGCTTCATGATTGGTTATGTTTGTTGACTTCATTTCAGAGTCCGGCTCGGAGGCTCCGTGCTTTGGGAACAGTGGATTGTGATTCCGGAGTCCCGCTCTTCCCTGCACACCAACGGCGGGCAAGTACTTTTGTTTTATTTAAACAAAGTACATTTTCCGACTGTCAGTGCACCTGTTTCATGTCAAGTAGAGGCTGCACAGCTATCCACACGCTCCATGACTTGTTTCCACGTCTGCCTTTATTGAGTTACTCTTGTCTGCCAGCAAGTGTTGCACATTCTGGGTGATCACTTAATTTTCCCATGCTTAAAGGAAGAGAAAATATGAATGTATGCTCATGTAAACCGCTCCAATGCCTTCGAGATGAGTTACACCTTTTGGTTTTCTTTTTCGCAATTTTATATAGTGCAAACCCGTCCCAAAGGTATTGGAGCACTTTACATGAGCACCAATTAACATTACACAAAGACGCATTTTTTTTTTTTTTTTGGGTAGGCATTGCGAAAATAAGTGATTTTCCCACAATCACAGGATGTTGAGCCAGCGCTCAGACTCAAACCTGTGTGTGTCTGTGTGTGTCTCACATATGTTTTTGACCTAACAAGGATGCCGGACAGAGCTGGAATTCATTAAGACAGTGTCCTTGGTGGCTGGAGACATAAGAACTGTGTACAAGGCCCAATAACATCAGGTGATGTGGCAAAGGGACTGGTGTGGATTCTGCCACCAGCTGCCTTCACGGACCATGCTGTGGCATGGAACACTGGGAAGGATATTTTTGTACTATGCCTTAAAATCTTTAAACGGTGTAGGAATGTCTAGCAGTGTTGCAAACATGTTTACCATAGTGAAATCTATTAGCAGGGCTTCCTGTGGTATCTTTAAATTAAAGAAGGGAATTCCTGGAACATGGCCCCTCCCAGCCAGCTTTTTGTTCTGTGCTGCACAGTATCCCAGTCTCGCTACTAGTGAGTACCTTTGGGTGTTGCCTTGCTGTGATGCACATGTGCACATTATCCTATATGTATGAGAGAAACTTTAGTTTTCTTTGGTAATATTGGACTCTTTCTGCTTCTTTCAAAATATCTGTAGTTGGTGTTGTTAATGCTTCTTGTTTTTTCTGCTGTTTGATACAATTATCCACTGTTATTCCACCACACCTCATCAGACACACATCCCACACCATCACGCATCCAACACATATCATCAGGTACATCCCACACCATTACACATCCCACACCATTACACATCACACATCCCACACCATCACTCGCTCTGAGTGTGTGCTTCAGTGAGAATGTCCACCTGCTCCTTCTGTTTATGCGTGCACGTGGTTATGTTCGATGGGTGGTGAGGGGCACTAGAGAAGTGGTCCAAATAATATCCAGCTTGGTGAAACAAAGGATTTGCCTAGGATCACACACTTTGGTCAAGGGGGAAGCCGGGATTGACTTTCACGTTGCGCAATTCATACCTTGGGTTCTTGTAGCTATTGTCTCACTCGCTTCTTTCAGTCACAGTGTGAAAGTTGGAAAGTTCTCTCGTTCCTCCCCACTTTTAAAAGTCACCAGCCGCCACTGTGACAAAGCGATTAGCACGGGACACTTCTGTAGTGCTGCGAATCCCCACAGTGCCAGGAGTTATTGCTCTTTCCCATGTTAGTAGTCCATTCCTCCTGCAGGGTTGGTTCGCTCCTTCACCAGACAGGATCTTACAGGTCTTCCAGTAAAGGAATACTTCTTCGAGGTCAGACTCCAGGTGATGTCCCATCACCACTTGAAAGGTAGCTCTAAGGCACACATCTGCCCTGGTTGCATAGTAATTAATGGAGTACTCAGTTGAGCATACTCTCCTTGGTTAAAAAAACTTGGAACTGGAACAAAAAGTGAGTCAATTGCTCCCACTCTCATACAAGTTCAGCAGACATAGTATTTGTATTTCTTGTCTGCAGTTTCAGATTCTGTTTGGGTTGGTTCCTCTTTCATGTGTCCCTCTCTGGCCATTTTCCAGACTTAGCCTTTGTGTTGTGTGATGCTCCTCTCCTCTTACAATGAGAGGCACAAACAGCTGTGAGAATTCTACACCTGGATATCAAAGCCACACCAGATAGTATTCAGGAAGAGAGACAAAAGACTGACCAGTTTCTAAAGGACCCTTTATAATCTGACAACCGGAACTGCAGTCCTACCCTCCACCTCTACCATCCATCAAATGGCAGGATTCAGAAAGACCAATCAATTGTTTTCGACAGCAAAAGGACCTCATTGAATTTCCAATGGGAGCTTGTCCCCTCTTTCCCCACTTCACTGTCTAGGATCCTGCCGTCAGCCTCAGGAAATGTAATCAATATGCTTCCACTGTCTAGGAGAGTAACCGCACCTTCATCTTGTGCTAATGAGCAGACTAGGAACCAAAGGACATGCTCTTTCTGGTTCACTCAGACAAGTATACTGTATGTAACATTCAAACCATATACACATTTGCATGCTTTGTGCCTGTTTTCAGCGTATGGACCCGGGTTAATTTCTAACTTCCCAAAAGTGGGCCACTAGACTGCCACAGTTGTGATGTAAATAAAAAGGTCTGGTCATGCTAAGATCACTACCAGAAAGGAACCCACGGGGGGCGTGGCTTGCTGCCGATGGAGACTGATGCAAAACTGAGGAGCTCAGTCCGCCATCTGCCCGCTTTCATCTATCCTGACCCCCTGACACGTGGTGGAGAGCGGCACACTTCGCAGCAGCCCTTAACAATGTGAGGACTAGACTCGACAGTGGTTTTCCCCGGAGTTCCGGCCACCCCTGGGGGTGAACTATTAACACCGCTCTCGGAGGGCCTGACCCTAAGATGACGGCGCGGTCTAACTCCGGCTGCGATCCCGATACTCCAGAGCGACCTGGTGCCTCGGCGCCTTGTCCGGACCGCTGAACGGACGGCGGCGTGGTTCTCGATAACTGAAGGAGGAGAGAGACGTTCCTGCTGGAGCTGACTGGCCTGCGGCGAGATCCCCAGATCGGCTCCATTCCAGAGTGCAAAATGGCGGCCAGAGGGGTTCGCTTGGCGAAATTGCCCACATAGCGGACTAACGCTGTGGAATAAAAGCAGCCTTACACTGCAGCTGACTCCCTGGGCTATATGGTGCATACAGCATGTGAAAGGCATCGGAGGCGCTCTCAAGACCCACATTCAAGTGCGGGGCTGGCCCCATGTCCTCCCCTGGGCTGAGGCACGAAATGGCGGCTACGGGGAGTGAGCGCTGAGCTGGTGTGTGCCGCGAGTGGGGACCTGCCTGAAGGAGACCTGCCGTCGTCCCCCTTGTCGCCACCACATCAAGACATATGTGAGGCACGGCGGAGACACGCTGAAGAGACTGGAGGCCATGGTGCTACAGGCGGGAAAGGCCTCACGGGACCCCGTTTGAAAGGGCGCCAAACTTCCACTGCGCCCCCCGGCTTACTGGGCCCTGCCACAATACCTACACTGCCGAGCATTTACTGTTTCAAATGACTGCGTGAGTAGCCACAGTAGTGGAAGAGACGAGGCGTATAGGGGGCAGCTCACTGCGACATTCGCTTTTACAGGCGGCGGAAGAAGCTGAAGGTGCAGATGCGCTCCTTGACCCAGATCCCCGCCAAGAGCGAAGAGAAACCATTGCTAGCGATACTGTGATGGTGCCTCCAGGATATAGCGCCTAGTTACCGCCCGCGACTCCAAACGTCAGGATATGTCTCGCTGGTTCCCTGGAGACGAGAAGAGACCAGGTGGTACCAATACAGGGGAGAACACTTGAGCAGTTTACTGGATATGATACGCACATCAGAAACACAACTGGAGGGAGAGGCTGCAGAGTGCTGGGGGACCCCAGTATAGTGAACACCTGCAACAGTGGCGAACTACTGAGTGGTACCCAGTTGCGGCGGTACATACCGGCTCGCAGTGCCAACAGTGGTGAGTTCACTGGAGGCGAGGTCGTCGGGGGGGCTTCCTAGACTGAAGAAGGACGACATCCAGGAGAGGACCTTGCGCGACTGGAAGTGCTCTGGCACGCTGCCCCCAAGGGACACTAAAATCTCTTGGACACTGACACTGCACACCACAGCCTCGAGATAGGGAGACCTAAAAAGAAGAGGGGCTTCACTGCTCTTAGCATGGACATCCCTGGACCCCAATCTGAAGAAGAGGAGGAGACACCTGAAACTAGTGGAGAGTTGTCCTCCCGGAAGCTCACATTAGCCGACATCATGCAAGTAATAAGGGCCTCCAGATAAGCACTGGAAGAGAAGATGGATGCTATCGGCACAGATCTCAACTTGCTCAAAGACGACCACCGAAAGCTCAAAGACAGGGTGTCATGCAACGAAAAAGAACTTAATGGCCTGCCAGATGAAGTACAAGACATGAGACACTCTCTCACTACCCTGGAAGCTAGGGTGAAGACTTTGGAGATGCGTGCCGAGGACAGCGAGGGGAGATCAAGGCGGAACAATATCCGTGTCAATGGGATACCCGAAAAAACAGAGGGGTCCGACATGGTCAAGTACTTGGAGGACTGGCTCTGAACCGAAGTGGCCCCAGAGGGTCTCTCCCCCTTCTATGCCCTGGAGCGGGCGCACAGATTGCCGGCTAAGCCGCCAAAACCAGGAGCCCCTCCAAGACCAGTGGTGGCTAGGCTGTTACGCTTTCGTGATAGAGACCATATCCTACAATGTGCTCGTCAAAAACGAACGCTCCACATAGACAATAATACTGTCATGATCTTCCCAGACTTTACACGAGAAGTGCAGTGGAACAGGGCCTCATTTTCCGCCATCAAGGCCAAACTTTGCAAAATGAACTTATCCTACGCAATGTTTTTTCCCGGTTCGGCTCAGAGTAGCGGACCCAGCGGGAGTACACTTCTTCAATTCCCCACAAGAAACCTGGGATTGGTTAGAGACCTGTTGTGCACAAGATCGACCTGCCCCGGATTCGGGAACCCCACAGCAGAACCCTACTGGCCATGGTCCGGGCTCCTGGGCTCCATCGCCCAAGGAACTCAGTCTGGAACGCCGGAAGGTGCTGCAAGCCGTGATGTCGCACAGTCGGTCCAGTCCTAGCTCATCTCCTGGGGGGAGAGAACGTTGAATTAGCCGATCAGAATCCTCATCAGACCGCAGCGACACTGACAGCCAACATGCCGGAGGTTACCCCCCAAACGGCGGATGACCATGTATAGGGAGTGTGGCTTGCCACTAATTACGCAGATCTTCCCGTGACCTGGTATCCCTGCGACGCAGGTGCAGCTTCCGAGAACTGGTGGCTTCCCTCTCTCTGGACCTTTAGGTAACATCCAGCTGAACAGGGGCATACTGATTGGAACACTTAGCGGGGAGGCGACACTACAAGATGTATTGCGGGGTTCTTAGCGGGAGGCCACCCCTACCTTTGTCACTTGACGATGATCGGTGTTATCGCAGTTTTGATGGGGACACCTTGTTGGCTTCCTGTTCTGGGGAGGGGGAGTTGGAGTTGTTTCACTAGTTGGGGTACTTTACGGGGACCTGGGCGTGTCACGGGGGGGGGCCTTTTTAAGGACTGCATGAGCAGCGAGCAGCAATGGGATCCCCATTAGGCTTGGCGTGTCTTTCGTGGAATGTGAGGGGTATGCACTCTATGGTTAGGCGCCACAAGATTCACTCCTATCTGATTCGCAGAGGCATTCAGATAGCACTCCTACAAGAAACGCATCTCCTGGCACCAAAAGGGAAGGCGCTACAGTGCTGGAGGGGTCAGGTTTACTACACTACGTACTCTGCCTATGCGAGAGGGGTACTGATATGGGTACGAGCGGGGGTCCCCTTTCAATGCGCATCACAGGTGATAGACTCAGAGGGCAGATTTGTGGTAGTGAGAGGGAAACTAGACGGTAGGGACCTTACCCTGGGTAGCATATACAACCCTAATGTGAACCAACCGGCCTTCTCCTTACTATCATGAAGATTTGCGAATATACTCACAGGGTCACTGCTACTAGGGGAGACTTCAACTGCACCACTGATGTTACCCTAGACCACACCCACCCACCACTCCCTAACGCACCTGCATACAAGGTCGCAGAATCACGTCGTAACTGGCAACAGGAATGGGGCTTGATCGATACCTGGCAGGTGGGACACCCATTAGACCGGGATTACTCCTTTTTTTCTGCCCTTCATTACTTACATGTTCGATTGGATGCCATCTTATGCTCACCGGATGTCCATGGGGGGGTTAGCAGTAGTGAGTACCTCACTAGGACACTCTCCGATCACAATCCTATCATGGCTCGGTTGCACTGGTCACGTACACGCCCCACAAATCCCACCTGGCGATTGCGCCCGAAGGCCCTAGAGGATCAGGTCTTCTGTACCACTATCAGCGCAGCCATCACGGAATACTTCCAGACCAACGACCACTCCCTAACGCACCTGCATACAAGGTCGCAGAATCACGTCGTAACTGGCAACAGAAATGGGGCTTGATCGATACCTGGCATGTGGGACACCCATTAGACCGGGATTACTCCTTTTTTTCTGCCCTTCATGACTTACATGTTCGATTGGATGCCATCTTATGCTCACCTGATGTCCGTGGGGGGGTTAGCAGTAGTGAGTATCTCACTAGGACACTCTCCGACCACAATCCTATCATGGCACGTTTGCACTGGTCACGTACATGCCCCACAATTCTCACCTGGCGATTGCGCCCGGAGGCCCTAGAGGATCAGCTCTTCCATACCACCATTGGCTCAGCCATCATGGAATACTTGCAGACCAACGAGGGCACAGCTAGTGCTCAGAGGGCGGTGCATATCCGAATTAGTCAGAGTTAGGAAGGTCCTCCTTTGGAATATTCAGCGGATGACGATCGTCTGCGTACCCTAGAGAAGGAAAGACCTGGAAACCCGGACAAGCACAGAGAGATGCTAGAAGCGAGAGAGGAGGTGGCTGCGCATGTGGAACGCCTGCGCTGTTTCGATTATAAGACGTATATTACAAGGGCACACTCGGAAAGAGATAAGTCAGTAGCCCTCCTAGCTAGGCTGGCTTATCCAGCTAGACTAGGGTCAGCTATACTGGAACTCAGGGATCAGGGGGGGGTCTTGCTAGGCACGATCAACAGGTAATCGACGATATATTCTTTGACTACTACACTGAGTTATACCGAAGCCAATTGGCCCCATCTGATGCTGAGCTGCGGGAGTTCACGCGAGAGGTGGACCTGTCGACGCTCAATGAAGACGCGGCAACTTTACTGGGTTGCGAAATCGAAATTCGAGAGGTGCGCTGAGCCATCAAAAGTATGGCCCGTAACAAAGTCCCAGGCACTGATGGCCTCCCGGTAGAATTTTACCTCACCTACATTGATCTCCTGGCTCCACAACTCGCCCGATTATACAATGATGCCAAGAAGCTTGGCAAATTGCCGGTCTCCACTAGAGAGACGATCATAAGGCATGGAACAGAACTGCGTATCGCCCCTTCAACCTCGATTTATAAAATACTAAGCAAGATCCTAGCCTCCCGACTGTTCCCCCACATGACCACCCTCATCCATGCTGACCAGTCCAGATTCATCCCTAACAGGAACACGGCCCTAAATGTCAGAAGACTCTTGCATGTTTTGGAAGCAGATTCCTACAACGTTGACACTGCTGCGATAATTGCAGTAGACATGGAAAAAGCCTTTGACAGCTTAGAATGGGCGTTCCTGTTCCAAGTAATGAGAACAATAGGGCTTGGTCCCGAGATTGTGAAGTGGACAGCTCTTCTGTACGCTGATTCCACCGCTAGGGTCAGGACGGGAGGAGTAGTTTCGGAGGCATGCAAGGTGGGACGGGGTACATGCCAGGGGTGTCCCCTCTCCCTGTTGTTGTTTGCACTGGCGGTGGAACCCTTGGCGGCGCATGCTAGAATGGGGCGAGCATCCGGGGGCTTGATGTTCATGGACAGGTGCATCATATAGCACTTAATGCAGATGATCTCCTAATTTTCCTGGCTGACTCAGGAGAGGCCTTACAGGGGGCGAAGAAGCTGCTTTACGATCTCAGCAGAGTGGCAGGACTAAAAGTGAATTGGTCAAAATCAAACCTGTTCCCGGCGCGTGGGAATAGACTGGGCCCAAACTGCACGGATGGCGTGTACTGGGAAGACAGATGCTTACCCTATCTGGGCACCCTTATTTAACCCGACCAAGAGGATATTCTTGAAGACAACGTAGGGAAGGCCATCAGAGGGACTAGGGCCAACCTTGAATTCTGGGGTTCCCTGCCCCTATCTATTGCAGGGCGAGTGGCTCTTCTCAAAATGGTGACCCTCCCACGGCTCCTGTATCTCTTCGGGACCCAACCGATCTGGGTTCCGGCTTCCTACTTCAAACAACTCAGTACAATGATTACTGTTTTCCTGTGGGACAAGGGCAGGCGCAGGGTAGCCCTCAGTACACTTATGTGCCCTCGGGTGGAGGGGGGTCTGGCGGTCTCAGACTATGAAACTTATTATTTAGCGGCCCAATTCCAATGGCACACACAATGGGTAGCGAGGGCCACTAGAGGGGGGAGGAGCCGGGGATGGTTTTTGGGCCCCTGATGGTGCTGTCCCGTATAGTACTGCAAATCCTGATTGGTCCTATGCCCCTCACCCTAGAATTTGCCACAGCGTGGAAATGCTGGAACAGGTATCTGCGGAGGGCTTCGATCAAGCGCCCCTATGCCCCAGAGATACCATTACAGATGTGCAGAGCCCTACCACATGGAGGCACTTGGCAGAAATTGGAGAATTGGGCACAGCAAGGGTTAACCACTATTGGAGACCTTTTATGAGGGAGGAGCCCTGCTCCCGTTCAATGAGCTGCGGGCCCGTTATGACTTGCCTGGGGGCGACTTTTTACAGTATACGGCCCTCACGACAGCCATTACGAAACATGGGGGAGAAGGATTGACGGAACCACCCACTTCTACGGGGTACCAATATGTGGTGATGGCGGCAGGCACATTCAAAGCGCTGACATGTCTCAACAGACGCATGACACTGGAATCCTTACCCCCATCTGCTCTAAAGCTTAAGTGGGAAACGGACATAAGAATGGCCATCCCAGACAGGGCATGGGACGAACTGGTGGAGAGAGCCTGGAAAAGCACAAGGAATGCGAGGTTCCAGTTAATACACTTCCATATTCTACACAGAGCATACCTTACCCCGGTGAAACTGCATGCATATTGTCCGACCCAGCCTGCGACTTGTCCGAGATGTAGGGCAGACAATGCAGATTTTAAGCATATGCTGTGGGACTGCCCGGTCCTAAATAGTTATTGGGAGGAAGTGACAGCTTTACTGTCAGACATTACCGACAGGGACCTACACCCATCCATGGCTCACTGTATTCTACACTGGTTTCCTCATACTTCAAAAAACAAAATCACTAGTAAATGTATAGATTTGGGCTTCCTACTTGCCAATAGAACCATCACCACTCATTGGAAAGAGCAGCGGGCCTCTAGTGCGGTTAAGTGGAAAGCAGACATACTGAAATGGGCCGAATGCGAGGGACTGATTAGGTTACAGATTGCAAACCGCACGGGGAGTGAAAAGGCGATGGAAAGGGCGAGAGCCTGGGAATGGCTAGTGATAGCGCTTAAGTCTCCTGAGAGTGATGAGGAAGATGCACCTGTGAACGACCCGATGGCAACTATACAGTAGCGCATGATACGCTTGGCAACCACCCTGTTTTGGCTCCTCAGGTTGCGTAGTGGTACCTGTACTATATATCTGTTTTTACTCAATATCCCCTCATTCCAATGAGTCACCCTGTTGCGGCTATAGCTCTCCTGATCCTGTGTAGTCAGCACTTAAGTGACATGCGTAGGGGGCTGGGGAGGGCGGTTGGGGTTTGAATTTTTCTACGTTTGGACAAGGACTATTGCAAAGAGCTCACTCATGGACTTGCCTGGGTTGTGGGTTTAGACAGTATATGGGGTCATAATTTGTTTTCATTACCCTAATATGCTCTGTTTTTCTGATACCTTATTGTGGCCCCCCATACCCCCCCCCCCCCCCCCCCCCCCCCCCCCCCATCCCCATTGGGTGTTGCTCTTATATAATGCTGGTCCTCCTGGACTCTGTCTCCGATTAAGTACAAATAATACAAATCATTTGAGAATAAGTGTACGCTTGCCCGAAATTTGGTTTGAACACCTTGTGACGCCATAACTGTGCCTTAAACAATCTGCTTGAAACTGGGTATCGGATAACTATCTGGGTATGTAACCAAACCCCTTGTTCCTTTCCATGTTTTATTGCCTCTTTGGATGTAAGGAAAATCAATAAAAATGTGTTTTAACAAAAAAAAAATCACCACCAGAAATAAGAATCATGCCACCACCGTGCTGTGACAGGAAAGTAGTCCTCTGTCCCTACAGTCAACAATGTTGGTGCACCCCTCCAGGTCCGCACTTGTATCAAGGGACTTAGTTTGCAGCTTAGATAAGCGTGATGCTGGGTCCAAAATATAAATACCAGGATACTAGATGCTCATAGTTGGGCACCTATACCATGAAAGGGAGGCCATTGAAACAGCTACTAAATTTACAGACTTTCTTGATGACAAGTGCAGTACAGTTCAAAGAATCGGACACTTTTTGGATCAAAAAGCTTCAGTGTTTTGTTTTGTGCAACACTCATCGTCAGTAAAGTCTGTAGGTTGGGGTACCATTTTGAGGGCCAGTCTTTCATAGTATATGGAAATTTTAACAGATTGAAAATCAAATGTAGTCCTTTCACCCCACCAAAATCCACCCCTCCTAAAGAGCTGATTGTCGCCATGGATTGGTCCGTGAAAAAATAATAAAATAATGATTAGGGGGAGTTTACCGTTGAGAGGGGCATAATACTTACCAGTATTTTTATAAATGACTGTACTACCTTAGCCTTCACTTCCACCTCTCAAAGGACTCAATCAGTCAATGACTGGACAGATGCCATCTGTCCTGGCCCTGTTTGCTGTTATCTTTTATGTGAGCAATGGAAGCACAGGACAGTAGACATCTGTGCCAGTGTCCTGTTTCCAATTGCATGTGTGGCCCCTGAGCAGCTACCATTCAATAATCCCTCAGCCTAGAGATCCATACCCATGCACCCTGAAACCTAGAGTTGCTCAGGAAGCCCTAGTCCTTTTCATTGACTAGTAACTTTGTTCTTTTGGCCCACTCAGCCCAATGACTGCCAGTTCCACCCAGTTAACCCAGCCCATCCAGGGGGCTGTTTTTCCCTGCCACTGTATTTGATGTTTGAGCAAAGTGCCAATTCAATGTCACCTGTCCTGGCCCTCTATTGTCCTAGGGCCTAGGGGCAGCGCGCCAAGGGGTAGTGCGCATGCGCTGCTTGCTCTGCTTGGCATGCTCTATTGGACTATGCTCTCGAAGCCGTGCCCACTCTCTGCCCATATTTGACATTGGCTTATTTCATTGCCCTTCATAAATGCTGGCTTCTGATTCGTACATAGGATTGTTAGTCCCTCCTTAGTACCACCTTGTCTTCATTTGTAACCCCCCACGAGGACTATCCTTTTTACTTCGTTTGTTACACGGTTTGCTTTATAAGTTGGTGAGCACTATTTTCTTAAATGCTCTTCCCCTATTCCAACCATGACATCGGAGCACCCGCCCATTTTTTTTTTATAGTAGTATCTTTTTATTCAAATTACAGCGCGGACTTTATAGTATATTTAATTATTTAATATACGGTACGGTCCGCATTCACTTTAGCAGCCACACTACAGAGCGTTTGAAATTACTTTTGTTTTGATTTTTTACTTTGGGTGAAAGCGCCATATGCGTTTTCACTAATGTTGGCCGCGCCCCTTTGTTTAGACACTGCTCACGGTAAACTGAATATGCGAGCAGTTTCTAAAAAAGGGGCGTGACCACCATTATAGTGGTCTCACATTTGCGAGAGTTTGAGCTCTTGGCATTAAAAACACAATGCCTTTTATATATGTGTTCCTTTTAAAAACCCATAAATAAAAGGCATTGTCATCTTCAATGCCAATAGCTTAAACGCTCGCAAATGCTAGACCTATTACATTGAAAATGCTTGTTGAAGGGTGGAGGAGGCCTCGGAGAACTTATAGTTGCTGTTACGTCCTGTGTGCAATTGCGAACAGGGCTTTGTAACACCCATCTGTGTCCTCCTGGGTGCAAAATGGTGCTGGCCAAGCATCACCAGGGGATCTCGCCTCCTAGTGATCCCAGGCTCGCTAAATGCTACCCTACCAAGTAAATCTCAGTTATCAGCGACTAATATCTAGATTGAAGAGTACCAATAATGAGGTGCAGAGATGCTGCGTCCAAGACTAGATGAACATATGGAAGCCGCCCGCTCTGTTTATTCATCATAGACCTTCAAGTGGAAGAAGTTCTGCATCAGGTGCCTTCGGAAATGGATGAACGCGAGAACATCCCAGAAAAGATTACACTCATGGTACTTATTTATTTGGCTAAATCTGACCTTCATTTTTCTTGTATGAAAGTACAGTTTGCTGCCATCACTGTTTTTAGGCAAAACCTTTTGCACCTTTTTTTTTACCACATTACAGTAGTTAATTGGTTATTGGGAAAGGCTTTCTCCTGATTAGAAAAGCTTCTGTTTTCTGTAGCCTAAAACGTGTCAATCCTAAATTGATGGGGCTCTCCATTTATGCTTATGCACTAGTCTGTAAGCATAAGTTCTACCAAACAGGTGATTAAGGGTCATATGTTATTCCACTGCCAAAAAGTATCTTTACATGATTATTCCTCTTTTTTCGTGAAAGTATTTTCTGACTTCCGTATTCATTAGACAATCTTCTTGCAACATTATTTCTGTTTCCTTTCTCTGAGGCAGAAAGGTTCAGTCATATACTACATGTGAAAAGTCCCTTGCTTTACTACAACGAAACAACAAAGTACATTAGGCAATCTAAGCTGCTAATTTTGTAGTGGTTCAAAAATGGTTGCCTTCCATAAGAAGGCTATAGTTAGATGGATAGTCTCTTGTGTAATTACTGGTTTGCAGCACCAGGTTCTAGTCTCTATGTTGAAAATGTCCCCATTTCTGACATTTACAGAACAGATACCTGGAGATCGTTCAGTAGTTTGCTAAACATTATACATTCTGACTTCAGGACAGATACCCTGGTGGGTAGGGTGTCTTTATGTATTTTGTATGCATTATCATATATTTCTACACTCTTTTATGACTTTGAACCCCACTTCCAAGGCAGAGTGTGCTATAGCTGGTTCTAAAGCATAGCAGATTGTGACTTTTCCTTTTATTGTTTTACCATCAAAAACTAACTGACACCAGCACTGCATGATTGGTAGGCTCCAACCTTCCGGAACTCTGAAAAGTACACTGTCAGGTGAACTATACACATAGCTGTGTGTTATGCTTGTCTAGAAGCTGCACTTTTCTGTATTTTTTAATTTTAAAAATGGATAAAAGCTGTGTTTTGTGCAAAATGTACTCTTGGTCTAATTAGGCTATTATTGTCTTTTTTCAAATGACAAATTAATCTATAGAAAGGGTTGTGGAGATTTTGCATATATGCAGAGAGATTCTAATATCTACGTACTCCAAGCGAATGGGAAACTTGTACTTCCCATCATGGGGACTTCCCAGCCCACCTTGCCAATAAATAATCAGAATCAAAGCAGCTAACAGCTGCCCACTGGCCCAGACACCGTTTTCAGTATCTCAGTGGAGCAGCTGTAATCTGTCATTGCCCTCTTTCTCTAAGTGTATGCCAGATGTGGGGCCCCTTGCTCGATATGCCACCAGATTCAAGCTTGCCGGGCTGATATGGGGTGATACCCCGAAACCGGTCCTAGGATGCTTGTTTCTAGTCCAGAGAGGACCTGGCCTGGTAGTTCGGGCTGGTCTGTTCCGATGGGGAGCAGGGTGAAGACTGATTTGCATATGGCTGGTTCCAAACTGAAATGGCATGGCGAGCAAAGTATCAATGGATTTAACCCAGATCTGTACCTGGGGATGAATGTTCGATTTGTTCAGCATTCCATCCAGCATCTGTTCTTTTTTTCAAATATTCTTCAGCCAAGGTCCATCTGGCTGCAGTCTCCAGATTGAGACAGACTGACAGTTTGACGTCTACCCTGTTTTTCCAAAGGATCATTAAACAATTCATGAAAGATCTCTTCAGAGCTTTTCTACCTCTTCAACATCCTCCAGTTCCGTGGGCGCTTAATACAGTCCTCAGTCAGCTGATGTTACCTCCTTTTGAGGCAATACCTAGAGTGGACTTTAAATTTGCTTCATGGAAGACAGCACTACTATTAGCTCTGACATCGGTAGGAGAGTGGGAGAGATTCAGGCATTCACCATCAGAGAACCCTTTCTGTGGTTTAGTTTAGGACAAAGTGATATTCAGAACCAAGCCTAAATTTCTAAGATGACTACTGAATTCCATTTGAATGAGCCTGTCGTTCTTAGATCCTTTTTTCCCAATCCATACTCACAATCAGAAAGAACATTGCATTCTTTAGATTTTCAAAGATGTCTCAAATTCAGTATACACAAGACAAAGGACATAAGCACATCAGACCAGCTGTTTTTATCATGCGCTCAACCGAGAAAAGGTCTAGTCCTGTCCAAACACGGGATAGCTTGTTGGCTCTCAGCCTGTATTGCTTTATGTCATGGCAAAGCAAAGTGTCCGCTTCGGTGAAGAGTGAGAACGCATTACACCAGGGTCATTGCTTTAACTGCAGCACTCTATACTGGGGTGCCCTTGAAATACATCTGCCGTACAGCCACCTGAAGGAGCAGGCATACGTTCACGAAGCATTACTGCCTAGACATGGATGCAGAGACTGACGCGGCAGTGGGACGAGCAGTCATGAGCCTACTTCCCGCTTTTTTCTGTTCTATAATTTGTACTGCTTGCTATTCTTATTCAAGCATAGGAATATATAAAAGATCCAATGTTGGAGAAGAAATCAGTTACTAACCTGTAACTCCTGTTCTCCAACATTGGTATCTTTTATATATTCATATGCGAACCTCCTTCCTCCCTGGTCAAAGGCTCATTGTATTCTGAGCTATGGTGGCCTCTAGGGGAAGTAGGAGAGCTTAAGCTTCCACCTCATTGGCTGAAGTTTAGGTTCTTTCAAATGAGGTGGATATGTTATTAAACATGCTATGTTGTTTAAGGCAAATGGCCATTTTACATTATATACTGTATGTGTTAGATTTCTATAGTGTATGCTACTATTTTAATATAACAGGGATTCCCAGAGTGATGACGGGGAATGATTCAAGCATGTAAATATATAAAAGATACCAATGCTGGAGAACTGGAATTACAGGTAAGTAACTAATTTCTTACAAAACGTCAAGAACCGTCACCATTGCAATTGGCTGGCTCTGTATCCCATTGAAATGTCATTTCAAGCTGTTTTTCTTTGCAAACATCTTCTGGATTTTCAGGCAACTCAGTTGAGACTTGTTTGCTCAGTGTCTAAACCCAGAAGGCAGGGCAAATCTTGCGATAAATCTGGTACCAAAAATTTAGATTTCTAGTTTGATACTTTTTTTTTAACATATTATGGCTACTTGTGGTACAGTATTGACATAACCGTCATTTCCAGAAGATCTGTGCACTGAAACATCTGGTGGGGCCCTTTCTTGCCCAATTTCTGATGAAGGAAAGGGCTTAATTTTCTATGATATTGCTGGTGTCCACTGTGTTTGCATGATCATTTGTGTTTGCAGTTGAAACAACCGAGATCTCAATGACTGGAGACTTTTTTTCTGCTTGACGATACTGCCAGATTACTCATCATAAGAGCAGTCAACTGCCTATCATCCTTTGTTCCAAATAATAAAATGCTTGATAATATTACCTAAATAAGACCATCTCCCCAGGGCCAGAGGGCAGGAAGGGCCTCTTGCGCAGTCCTAGGATAGACAAATTGTTCATCTCAGTGGTAGGCCAGATTGCAGAGATTCTTGAGAGTTGCCTAAGTGGGAAGACAACATTTCAGAATTATCAGAAACTCTTGTGCTCCAGGTGCTTAGAATGCATTTTTTTTTACACTTCATGTAAATTGACTGACTTTTACTGTTAGGGTATGTAATACCCTTTTGTTCCAATTTGAGGCATTTTTGTTAGTTCCGACGAAAACCTGCTCTTACTGGCCCTAAAATGGATAACTCTGTTGTGTGGCACATGTAAAATCATTCAGTTCGCTTAGTGCAACTATAAACAAGTACAAATACAAACCGATTTTAGATGTTGGGTTTTTGTTGAACTGCCTGAAGGCATTCATTTTATCAGTAAAGATTCTTTTTATATTAAATAATATTTGACGGCATTATCTGAGACTCTGGATGGTTCTACTCTATTTGTCTGCTGCATTTTACTTGCTTTGGTTATAAGATGGAGAATGTCCCCAACAGTGGTGGGTTGTTTCATGGAGCCAGTTATGGAAATGTCTGACTGGACCAGAGTTTTCTTATTCAGAGGTTGAGCTTTTGAAGAATTGAGTTCAATTTGCATATTTCGATATAGGGGCTACACACATGAATTATTTCGAATTAAATGCAGGTTAGTTAAATGGGGTGCCTCCTTTAGGGCTATTTCGAGTGTTGGAAATGTTATGAACTGTTTGCAGCAGAATAATCCCTGCCTTGTTGGGTCTCGCCTAGGCAGTGCATGCGCTGTCTTGTCGAGAGATGCTGTATACAGTATAGCGGGGGAAGCTCCGCCCACTTTCCGCCTTTTTTATTGGCCGAAATCATAAATGCTGCAATCTGATTGGTTTTTGGCAACTTAATCCTGCTTCCTGACGGCCATGTCGTCATTTTTCTCCTTCCATAGCTATCGGCCCCTTTACTTTTAAAACTCTTTTGTTCCCCTGCCTCCCCCCGTTCACTCTCGCAGTCCGTAAGTTCTCTGCCCACCCCCCCACCCACTCCCGTTCGTGCCTTCTTGAACGCCCGCACTTTTGTTTACAATGCAATAGGTCTCGCGTAAATACGAGTCCTATTTCATTTGCAAATGCTGGTCTTCTCTGATTGGCTTAGTGTATTTGCACTCTTTTTTGCCTGAACTGTCCAGACTCTCTCATGCGCACAATGTTTTACATCATACGCATGCGCGCCTAAAATGCCTCTGATAATATTCCCCACAAGCCTGATAAGCTGCGAGTCTGCTTCCTTTACCAACAAGCATGCTGACATTTGCAGTGAGGTGGTGCCCGGTGTGCATGCGTGCGTGAGGCAGCCGCCCGACCAGCCTGCCACATACTCAGAGACACCGGCCTCTTTTTAAGTTCAGGAAAAGTGAAGATTACCAGCTACAAAAATTTTAATGCCACTGCGCATGGCTGGCTATTTTCAGGCACGTTAGAAGCGGCGGATGGACAACTAGCTCTAGCTGCCAAGATGCAGTTAATAGTTATTTTCCCCAGTCACCGTATCTCGGGACAAAAAGGAGCGCAGCGAACTCTATTTGCACTTTTTCTAAACAAAAGGGATATGTTTAATTCGCTTTCCCTTGATACTCACGAAGTTGATCGTGTTTTTCTCCAGATTTATTGGTACTTGTGTGGGTGACTTTATGATGTGTGTTTCTTTTTGTGTTGAGTGTGTTTGGCGGTCTGCTCGCGTTGATGCGGTGTGTGTTGTGAGTAATGTGATACAGT
The DNA here is from genome assembly GCF_964204655.1 of Triturus cristatus. Taxonomy (NCBI): domain Eukaryota; kingdom Metazoa; phylum Chordata; class Amphibia; order Caudata; family Salamandridae; genus Triturus; species Triturus cristatus. The sequence goes on along the minus strand of NC_140583.1, from coordinate 487,223,405 downwards.
GCAGGCGGGGGATTGATTTGCCTTTAGTGACAGCGTTTTTGAAGATTTAGAAACAGAGGAACGCCGAGTTCAAATAATTCGCCCAGGATCACAAAATGTGTTCGCATTGGGAAGCCTGGAGTCAGCCCCACTCGTCTGCTTCTTCAGGTTGCAGGTTTTCCTTGTGTGGGTCTTATCGTGTGTGTTCTTGTATTAATGTGGCGTTTGTGTGTCTTTTCATGTGGCTGTATTGTGTATGTGTTTGTGTGTGAAATATACACATCAATATGTTTTTTTACTGTGTGCGTGCTTTGTGTTTTTGTGCTTCTATATTGTGTGTGTGAGTGCCTGTGGAATGTTTGTATGTGAATATGTGGTGTGCATTTGCTTGTGTCATGAATTGTGTATATAACTTTCTTATGCACTTTGAATAGTGTGTAAAGGTGCATTTATTTTGCAGTTTTTGTGTGTGCAGTGTAGTGTGTCTAATTAATTCATAGATTATATCGCCAGCTCGCGTGAAGTCTTCAGTTCCATCAGAAGGGATATTTTGTGGAGAGCTTCTGTTTTGGCGCACTGATGTCCACCAAAGTGCCCCAGGCAGTGCCCGGACAGCCACGAATGCGGGCCGACCGACTGTCCCCGCAGGGGACCCTCATAAGAGGGCAGCCCCTTTAGTGCCACAAGATGGCACACTGGGCAGTCTAGTGTTTTTCAGAGACCCCTGAACGTCATTTCCGGCCGGTGGGGGGGTCGGGGAAAGGTATATTGTCCTCCCCCGCCCCCTGACGGCCTCTTTGTTCACTCGCCTGACGCCAACTCGGTCGTGTCCTCGGAGCTGCGGCATCCCCAGCGCGGTGAGTGCTTACACCCCACCCTCTCCTCCCTGCCCGGTCTCCCAGGTGCCGTGTATCCCTTGGGCAGGACGGCCCGGCGGCGGCCAGCGGGAAAGGGAGGTCAGGGCAGCTCTGGGCGTCGGGCTCGCCCCCCCTCCCCCGTGGCAAGGATGTGAGGCAAGGCCCATAGCCGGCGGCGTGGCTAGCATGGGTCTTTCTTCCGGGGCCCCTGCAGCGCCCCCATTGTGGGATGGGCCTCTCGGTGATCGTGATGGCATGAGCGGTGGGAGCCGGGGCGGGAGAGGCTGTCGGGTTTTCCCAGTGGGCGGGAGCTTCGGCGGTCTAGGTTTGGCACGGCGATCTAGGCTGCTGTTTTTGCTGCATATGATTCGGCAGCCTAACTGCTGGTCTGCCGCCTTGGTGCCGAGGTCCGGGGCGTGTGTCTCGAGTTTGCGTCCTCATCCGGTGACTTTCTTGGCATTTATCTTCTTCCCTGGCCTGAGTGTGCATGTATTCTTGTGCCTTGTGGCGCGCCTTCCTGTAAGTCGCGCTGGAGTGCGAACCCCCCCCCCCCCCCCCCGTGCGCCATTACCTGGGTGTCGAGTCGCGCTAGAATGCGACTACACCCGTGCACCAATACCTTGGTGTCGAGTCGAGTGATTGTGGGCCCACCCGTGCTCCAGTGCCTTGGGTTGAGTCGTGCTGGGATGCGGCCCCCCGCCCGCGCGCCGATCCCGTTGTGTCGAGTCGCGCAAAGAGGTGAGCACCCCCGCGCGCCATTACCTCGTGTTGAGGCGCACTTCAGTTCGGCCCCCGCGCTCCAGTACTCTCGAGTCGACGTAGTCTTTCTCTTTCGTGTCAGCCCTGACGTCTGGGTCGAACTTGTGGGCGGGCCTATTGTGCTCTGCACACCATGTCGGACCGCCTCCTCGGGTGCTCACGGGTGGGGATCTCTGGGTATTGAAGTCCGAGGCAGGGAGCTGGATCTTCATCAGGCTACACCCTTATTCCCCCCCTCCCCCTACCCCCCCCCCCCCACCGGGGCTTCGCTGGCAGTCATGCCCGGGTTCCGCTTGCCGCGCGTCTTGGAGGCAAGTGATTAGCTTTGTTTTGTGTTGAGCTGTGCTAGTGATTAGAACGCATGCGTTGCATGCTGGAGGCCGCAGGTTCGTTTCCCGATTTCACAGGCTTCGCCCATCATGTCTCTCTTCAGGCATGATGCGCAGCGGAGCGGGTTTGCTGTGTTGTGAAGCAACTCACTTTTGTGTTGTGGGGGGCAGCGTTTGTGTTCGAGGGCAATGTTCAGTTACGGTCGTAGGCCTGCTGGTGTCGCCTTTCGAGCCCTCGGCGCTTACAAAGGATTGTGTTTCTTTTCCGTTGTGCACGCTACCTTCCTCATGATAGCAGACACTCAGGGTCCGTTTTGGGAAGTTAAGCAGGGTCGGGCCTGGTTAGCATTTGGATGGGACGCCTGCAGAGGATCTACAGGATGCCGGAGACTTTTCCACGAGTTTAGGGCCGTTTTTTGCGAGCAAATGAAGATCTGATGCAGGCAGTGCATTGATCTTGGGGGTCCCCCCCCTTTATCACGATTTTTGCTATTTTAGCGCAATTCAACAAAATAAAAAAAAAAAAAGGATTTTTATATGTTATTTAGGAACGTTATGTCGTGTTTGTCAAGGGCAGTTCTGGGAAGGGGCTTACGCAGGGGGTGGGGCAGGGTTTTTACGCCCACCTAGCTTCGGGCGCGTCAAGCCCCAGGTCCACTCCCATTATCGCTCAATAAGTAAGTATAGGGGATTTGGGGGGCAAGAGCGTCTGGGGAAGCAGGGGGCTCGAGGTGTCCGCAATAAACAACCAAGCATGAGCATGTTGTGATCCCATACATGTATCTCCTCAGATCAGGGCCCTGTGTGGAGTCGAAGGTCGCCATGGATAGCCAGGCCTCAACCCCCCTTTTTCCGGAGAGGTCCCAGGTGGACGACACGATGCCGGGCAATTCGCAGGACGCACAGTGGGCCAATTTCTTTGAGATGGCCAAGAGCAAAGGCCTGGCCTGGGCCAATGGCATCCTGAACACTCCCGATCAGGAGAACTCTGGGATCGTCGGCGACTCTCCTCCTACGGAACAACAGACCGGTGCAGAGGCAGGCCCATCTAGGCCCAAGCGGGTCCGCAAACCCACGTCCAGGGATTTCCCGGCAGATCCGCTGCCACCACCCAGGAGCAGAGCAGTTCAGGCCCCCAAGGAGGTCGTTACAGCGCTGGGTGCGCCCACGCCCCCGGGGCCACTCACCCCGTTGGACAGTACCGCGGGCCAAGGTAACTACGCCACTAGGGATGAGCTTGCCAAACTCTTGCACACTATGAACAGTTTCATGACTCAGCTTCAAGCGGGTTCTGTGTCCACCCGCCCCGCACTTTTGTGCCCCAGTGGGGGCACTAAGGAAGGAGCCGCTTTAGCTGCGACAAGTGTATGGGCAGGAGGTGTGGGGGAGCCAGGGGGGCAAGTTAGACATACTCCGACAGTGGGCATTCCTCCTACACCTACCCCTGGGGTGCTTAGCACAGCGCCAACTCCCGTCTCGCTCCCCTCCATAGCGGCCAGCCCAAGTACTATGACAGTCAATACAAGGTCGGGGGCAACAGCTGTTTTGTCTTTTATCTCGCCCACTCCCTTGCCCACCTTGGTACTACATCCTACGACTTCTCTCACAGCTGCTCCCTTGCCCAACTTGGTACAGCAAGTAACGACTGCACCCCTGCTGTCTGGACGTTGTTCTCTAGCTTGGCAAGTGCCCCAGGCAGCCAAAGAAGGAATTTGAGGAAGGGATTTTGTGGACATTTTCACTCTGCTAATGCTGGGACAAGATTGGTTAGACGCCAGGGAAATGGGGGCGAAGGAGGATGACAAAAAAGTAAAATACCAGCCCTGGCCGGAGAAGAATATAGCTAACTGGCTAGAGGCTTTCTATATCCTAGCATCCATCACCATGGAGAAATTTCCAGAACAGAGACCAGGGTTAGTACAGTACTCCAGGACCATACATAACGAGGCTATGAGGTGGGGTGGCATTGGATGGCTGAACTATGAAAGGGAATTCAGGAGGAAGATGTCTCAGTGCCCGGAGATGGGGTGGGACCAAAAAGAGGTCCAGCTTTGGATGGATCATATGGGTTCCCGTTCACAGCAAAGTGTAGGCACCCAGGGAAATACACAGGGGGGACATTCGTATTCCAAGTGTTCATTTCAAACAAATGGAAGGGGCAAACAGTCATTTGGCGGGGCACGTAGGGGAGGGGGACAGAGGGGAGAGGTTTCAGGAGGTCCCCCCCGGGTACATGCCGCCTGTTTAACAATAGATCTTGCTCCTGGGGCAAGACCTGCAAGTTCCAGCATGCGTGTAGCACATGTGGCGGGCCCCACACAGTGGTTTCCTGCCATACCAAGCGGGACAAGCAGCCAGCCGACAAAGGCAGGCAAAACAATTGAGGCAGGAACACTACCGAGTTCAACATCTCTATGCCCCCCCTCCCCCCTCCCCACTTGTCTTCTCCCCGCAGTCAGTCCAACCTCCCTCGGACTCTTCTTCAAAAGCCCTTCCCAACCTGGCTAACATCACGCCTCTTCTTAGACGATACCCCAACACAACAGATAGCCGCACAGTGCTTTTGGGGTTCCATGAAGGTTTTAAAATCCCCTACGTGGGCCCCCTGGGCAGGAGAGAGGCCGACAACCTCAGGTCTGCGAGAGAGCATCCGGAGGTAGTCAGGGCAAAGGTAGAGAAGGAGAGGATTTTGGGCAGGGTGGCGGGTCCATTTCTGCAACCCCCGCTTGACAACTTTGTAGTCTCTCCCCTGGGGGTGGTGCCCTAGAAGGACCCAGGGGCTTTTAGACTCATTCACCACCTCTCTTACCCAGAAGGGGCATCAGTCAACCATGGGCTACAGGAGGGCACCTGCTCTGTGTCTTGTTGTACTCTGGACGTGGCATTGGACCTAGTCAGGAGGGCAGGCAGAGGGGCCTGGTTAGCAAAAGCGGACATTGAATCTGCGTTTCGCTTGCTACCGGTCCACCCGAGCAGCCATCACCTGCTGGGCTTCAGGCTGGACGGCAGGTACTTTTTTGACAGATGCATGCCCATGGGCTGCGCGGTGTCATGTGCCTATTTTGAGGCGTTCAGTTGCTTCCTGCAATGGGCCCTTCAGGATACCTACGGGGTAGCAGGGGGGACTCATTATCTAGATGACTTCCTGTTCATAGGGAGTGAGGGCACGCAGGACTGCAAGCAAGCCCTTGAGGATTTTGAACAGCTGGCCAGGCACTTGGGGGTCCCCCTTGCACCGGGTAAAATGGTGGGTCCAGCCCAAGTCTTAACCTTTTTGAGGATAGAGCTAGACACCATCTCGGGTGAATCCAGATTACCGACAGACAAGGTACGCGACCTCGCACAACACATTCAGTCTGTGGTTGCGCAGGGCAAGGCCACTCTAGAATGCATTCAAGGGCTCTTAGGGAAACTGGCAGAAGGTTGGCCAGGGCCACACCCAGGGTCTTAAAAAAGCACCACATGGTCAAGCTAAGTAAAGGCATTAGACTTGACCTGGCCATGTGGGCGGATTTCTTGGCCAACTTTAACGGTTCAGTAATTTGGAGGGCCCCCTGGGCAGGCAGCCCTGACCTATCCTTACACACAGATGCATCAGGCAGGGAAGGATTCGGAGCCATTCTAGACAGGGAATGGTGTGCTGAGAAATGGCCCAGTGCCTGGCACAGGAAAAGGATCACGTCCAACATCACAGTGCTGGAGTTATTCCCCATTGTGGTGGCTTTCCATTTATGGCCAACAATTCTGTCGGCCAAAAGGGTCCTTTTCTGGTCTGACAATCTAGCAGTAGTGCAGGCCATCAATTCACAGTCAGCGAGTTGTCCCTTGGTTCTGTGCCTCTTGAGGGAGTTGGTGCAGGCTTGTCTTTACAACAATGTTGAATGCAGGGCGCGACACATTCAGGGTGTGCAGAACACAGCGGCTGATGCACTCTCTCGTTTTCAGTGGCACCGGTTCTGGGAGGCATGGCCGAGAGCGAGAGAGGAGTGGACACCTTTCCCAGCACACCTGTGGTTCCTGTTGAAGTGGCGAGACGTATGAGGGGCCTGAGCGAGTTATCCTTAGTGCCGGGGACTAACAAGAGATATAAATCCTGTGTGAATAAATTCTGCTCAGTGACGGGCCCATGGGATGGGGCAATCTATCTTTAGCAACCAGAGTGCAGTCCTTCATATTGTGGGCTAAAGACAATGGGAAGAGCCATTCCTGGATAGCGGGCTACCTTGCAGCAATCAGCCACCACGCTAGACTCAAGGAGGAGTCAGACCCAACAAGCTCTTTTGTAGCGGCATTAAAAGGGTGGGCCAGGAGTGAACCTAAGGCACCGGATAGCAGGTCCTCTATAGACTTCGAGATACTCCAGGGGATGCTAGATTGGATGCACGAGGCCACTCACTCAAAGTTTGAGGCAGCATTGTTTGCTGCCGCGTTCAGCCTGGCTTTCTTTGGGGCGCTTCGCATTAGTGAGTTGGTGGCCAGAGCGAAGAATGATGAGTCTGGGGTGGCTCTGAATTGGCAGGATGTGGTTCTCGCTGGGAATTCCCTCAAAGTAACCCTACAAAGGTCAAAGACGGATCAGAGCGGCAAGGGCAGGGTTTTCTGGCTGCACAGTTTGGGGGACGGGAGGTATTGCCCAGTTAGCCTGCTCTCCGCCTACGCGGCCCTGCGTCCGGCAGCAGACGCTTATCTTTTCATACACGCAGACAGCTCGCCCCTTACTAAGTACCAGGTGGAACACATCATGCATGCGTGTCTGGCGCTATCTGGTAACAAGGACCCTAGCAAGCGTTTCTGCAGCCACTCCTTCCGCACTGGGGCAGCAACTACAGCATTTAAGGAAGGCTTGCCAGCAGAGGGTATCAAACAAGTGGGGCGCTGGCAATCCCACTGTTTCAAAAGATACATACGTCCATGAGCCCACAAACTTTATGTGCATTCTCTGCAGCCCGGTCATGGCGTGTGATGGGGGCATTGTGTTTTAAGTTACTGTTTACATTTATGTATGGCCATGTGCCACGTTATTTGGTTTGCCTGCAGGAACCGGTTTCCCGGGTACAGGCGGGAGTGTGGTGTTAGTGTAATTTACATGTTTCATTATGGCGTGCTGTGTTGGTAATAAACGTTTTTCAAACATCACATTTCTTTATTTACCAGGAACAAAGGTCTGGGTGATTGGCCATTCTGGCGTCAGCAGATTGGCACAGTGGGCTGCGAGCAAAAAGTGGAAGCATGGCTTTTCAAACACCGAGATAACTTGGCTGGGTTACCAGGGAATGCGATGGAATGGGTTGTTGGACAAACTGCAGCAGAGACTGGGGGGAGTTCCGAGTCCACCAAACGTGCTGGTCATTCACCTGGGGGGTAACGACCTGATGGCGCTAGGCAAGAGGACATTGCTTCAAGATATGAAAGCCACTCTTTGCCAATCAAGCAATAAGTTAGGGACATGTGAACTGTGGTGGTCAGAGATCACCTCACGGCTCCTGTGGCAGGGAGCGCGATCGGGGGAAGCAATGGAGGCTGCGCGCAGGAGAGTCAATTGCGCGATGCGTAAATTCACAGAACAAATGGGGTTCGGATTCATAAGGCATGGTTTGCTTCATGTGAATGTGTGATAGGGTGTTTCGAGGACGATGGCGAACATCTCTCCAGAATAGGCATGGACTTGTTCCTCCTTGACCTAGGGGAGGCCCTAGAAATAGCGGGATGCAAATAGGAGCACCGGCCTTGGTGGGGGGGCCCTGGCTGTGACGGTCGTCACACCCAGGGCTGTGGCGGAGTTACATAGCGATCCAGAGGTGGAAAGGTACTCGGGTACCCTCTTCTGGAGCTCAAAGGGTGCTGAGGCCCAATATCCCTAGGAAGTCTGTGCGGTGGACCCTGGGGTGCGACAGCGCCCCATCTGTCCTACGGGCGGTTGGAAACCTGTACAACCGGGGGTTGTTTGAACGCTCCACCCCTCGTAGGGGGGGGGGGGGGGCGTGAGTTATATGGTGGAACAAGATTTCACCGGAAGGGGGAGGGGCTATCCCCTCACCACAACCGCTAAGCACCGATTGGCTAAGACCATGGTGCAAGTTGGCCCAACAGGTGGTAGGCCGCGAGGGGCGGCTTGCCTTTGGATCGCCTGTAAGATAACCCACCATGTTGGCATATTTGGTATGCTAATAAACCTGCAGCAATTTTCTCCACCAAAAGTTGTCTTGTCTGCTTATTTATGCTACCCGTATGTTGCTGCAAGAGGGCTGGTGAGTGTGGCCGATATTGGCACTATGCCCACGCCATGTCTGGTAAGTCCTGGTCAAGGAAGACTCCAAGCAAGACTTGTTGAGGCAACTTACAGCGCCCCCTGTCTCTGTTGTGTGGGTCACAGGCAACGAATAGAAAGCCAGGACGCAAAAACGGCAGAACGGGACAACCGCATATGTCTGTCTTACGCAACTAGTTTGCTTTATATATGTTAGTATTTTGTTTAATAAAAATGGTATTAATTAATTCATTATTTTTAACGTTTCTAATGTATTTCAATGTTGCCCTCCCACACAATCACAGCGTTTCCCTTCCTACTTTCTGCCATCGCTGCTTCCGCCCAGCTAAATGCTGTGTTGTAACCCTCCGAACGCTCAGAACATATGCAAGGGTGAGGAATGTCCAATAAAATATTACAAATTTACAATGATGAACGAACTTCCTAGAGGGGTCTGAGAATGAACGTATTAGTTCTGAAAGTGTCTTTGGAAGAGAAGAGATTTGAGGTCAGCTTTGAAGATCCGGGTAGAGGAGGTGGCACGGAGCAATGGAGGAAGCGAGTTCCAGATTCTCACCGTATTACCTGAGAAGGATTGAGCCATCGATCTTTCCCTTTTGAAGGAGTGGGGGCTCAAGCAGAAACTTTTCCGCATTCCAAGAATGTACACATCAGCCGAACATAATGAGTGCAGCCATTAAAACGCATGTTTCAGGTGTTGCAAAGGAAAGGTAGCGCACAGTTAAGTACGTTGATAAGGCGACCGCAACAAAATGTACACTTTGGGTTGCATGAGCTGAGAGGCATGCTTACAGTAAGAGTCCTGGCGTAGGGCAGCAGGCAGGATTTCTAAACCTCTTTACCTTAATTTCTTTAACTTGTCTTATAGTCAGTAGCTCCTCTGTGGGACGGTGTCATTAGTGCACTCAAGGGCTGTTGGTTAGTTTTTAAAATGGTGTGTTTTAAGTGCTCAGAACAATACGTCGTCCTCTCTCTTTCCACTGGCCCTACAGCCCACCCCATGTCATGCTTCTTTTAAAAGCATTTAGGCAGCTGCCACTACATGCGTTTAGTCATGTACATACATAGACTGCCAGGCTCACGCATGTACCATACATACAAGGCAGCAGACCGCACAAGTTAGGCTTCACAAAAAACACAGGGGAGTGGAAAGGGATTCTCTTAAGAAATATTCGAGGACCCTTCTTTGCAGGAACAGTAAGAGAATTGGCAAGTTGATATAAACAGGGTGTCAGTGGGACTGAAAGGGTGCAATCTCTACAAAAGGTTTGCTACTGTGTGCTATCTGTGGCGGTGTCCGCTGTATAAAGATTTTAATGCAATGGGCACTTTGTTCAATTTAAAACGCCTGTCAACCATGCAATCAGCTGCCTGCTCTAAGCTGTTAACAATGCTGAAAACAGACTGGGGCGACGAGAAAGAAATATTGCAATTGGATTATTTGGGGCAGAACAGCACAAAGGAGAAAATGGTGAGTGTGCAGCACAGACGTGATGGTGTCCTGCAGCTATAGATTTATATCTTTCGTTTGTATGCCAATTGTTAGGAATTCATTGCAAAATAGATTGGCAGCTGAGGGGATTGATAGATTTATGGAGGTGCTTTTACAACAGCATTAAATCTCGTCTACTAGAACATGGAATGTGCGTGTTGCTGCTGTGCAAATGCCTACCCAGTACTTTTTTACCTGTACTGGACAAACGGTAACTAACATGTTTTGTGTGTAGGACTTACTATCAGATTAGTTGCTGTGTTATACACTTTTATCATCTGTGGATAGATAAAAGGCTGAATCAACCACTCCACAATGCAACATGTGATTTGCAAAATATACGCTATGTATCAGCAACATAAATGACAAATATGCAAAAAACATCACATGAAATGCACGTGCTGCTTATACACCTGTTATAGTATCAAGTAGAGTTCAGTAAAATACCGGAATTGCTTTCTGCTTAGGGACTTTCTTTTTTTAATTTTTCTCGTAACTGCCCCTATTGAACTTTCTTGATAGAAAACGACCAGCAGAGGTCAGTAAAATACCGGAATCACCTTAGCATTCTCTAGATTCCAGTCCATAGAAATTGTCTTCCACACGCACCCGTAGACAATAATATTTTTTTAAATCTTGTATTTTCTGTGATATGACCACCGAAGGCCCTGATTTTATATTAAAAACAGAGCTTTGGACTAAACCATTTCCCGCTGAAAGGCAGTATTTATCTCCATGTGTTCCCTTACCTGGCTTGTCACGCAGTTTGGTGCTTACTTTCTCTCCATGTTAAAGAACAGTAGATGTTTCAGCACCCAGGTTAATGTACTGCATAGCTAAATACATATAAGGTCCCAAAGGCGAGATCGATTTAATGCAAATGCTTGTTTTAATGTACGTATTGTCTACCTTTATTGGTTTCCAGTTCTGTTTCTGGTTTATTCAAGCCTCTAGTAGATATCATAGATACTGCTACATGACTGGTATGAGAAGAGTTCAGCGGAGTTCTAAATTTATCTGCAAACTAATAGTGAATAAAAGGTTTTTTGGGGGTGGGGGGGGAGTTTGGTGGTCGGTGCACGGAGACCCCAGACATCTAGTTTTCTGTTACGTCATTTCATATTTTATAAATATATTCGCATTTGTTGCAAACCAGAAACAACGGTAGGCAAATCTGTATCGACATATCACTGTGTTCCACGCAATTGAGTCCAGTGCACTCTTTCCCTAGTACCAGCTGTTGAATGGTACTACTGCAAGGCAGATAAATATAAGAAAAACAAATGAGATGGTGCACCCAAGAAGGAAGTCAAAACATTCTGATTTTATTTGTCTTCTTTATTTTTCGTCTTTTAATCCATATTCATAAAAACAGCCTTTAGCAAATGAATTTTGTTCATGAAATGAACTTCTTTAGGGCTTTTGATCCAACATATCACATGTCACTATAGGGATGTAAAACAGTAATAATCTTGTCATTTGCTCTCAGTAAAGTGCAGGTTCAATTTCTCAATGTATTTGTCCCATAATGTTTCATAGGAACACCATCATCCACATATAACGTGTCAATTGTACCCTCTGTTCACACCAAAATGTGTGTCTTACAACTGTAACAGGTGTTATATATCCCAGCTGGCAAGGAAACATTTCCAGGTTACAATTGACCCCGTTATATGTGGATGATGGTGTCACTATGAAATATTATGGGACAAATATATTGAGAAATTGAACATGGATACTTTTTTATATTCTGTATGTATTCTACATATAATTACTCCTTTTTTAAAGTGCTTCTCATAAGTTCATCTTGGTCATCCAACAATACATTTTGCAAGACTCTACTGCAGCACTTCTAAATGTGTAGTATTTCCAAGAACTAATTGTGTGTTTTTTCATCTCCTCCTTAATCATTTATGTATGAGCGTTGTTACTAGGGCTGTAACTTCAGCCAGAATAAAAGGTCCGGGGAAAGTAGCCATGTAGGGTTTGTCTGAACTTTACCCTCCTTTCATAGAATATCAAACCTCGGTCTTTATACAAGTTGACATCTTAATTTAAGGGGTCTGAAATATTGAAAAAAAATAAACGTCTGACCCTAACATAATTCATTATTTTCAAAGAATAACGGTCTCTTACACTTAAACAATATTATAACTGTAATTTACATAGAAATACACTGATATCTATGTTTTGACTGTCCAACTGGACTTAATCATTTTAATGTAAACAATTAGGTAGAACAACATGTAAGCCGACGCCTTGCACCTTGACACAACCTTACTCTTTAACAATTGTGCTGTGGTGCCATAGTGTATGTTTGTTGGTCTAACTACTGAATTATGCTATAGGCCTCAATACTTCCAGTTGGACAGTCAAAAAATAGATATCAGTGTATTTCTATGTAAATTACAGTAATAATATTGTTTAAGTGTAAGGGACCGTTGTTTATTGAAAATAATTGCTTGACCATTAATTGGGTTCCCTTGATGTTGTAAAACAACACCTAAGATAATTAATGGCAGTCCTCCCTATCATAGTAACCCCATAGAATAAAAATTGTTCAGGTATACTATGACGGTTTTTAAATTCACTCACTCCTTTTTAGGTCTCGCGAGCCAAAGGCTCGAAGAGACATTTTATATCTGGGCTTTACAAAGTGCTGCCGTGGCCTAAAGCTACAGTGCACGTGAACGTGCACGCGCGCAGCGCCATGTGTCTTTCCTCCGTAGGGATCGTGATCACTTTCACTTTCGCGGGCTCCTCTGTTGCTGGTATTCCCCCCTCCCTTCTCGCCCAGCCCTTCTTGTTTCTTCTTCTCATTTTCACGGACGCATGGGAAGGCTCTCTTTACAGCACAGCTGCTCTCCCTGCTTTTCCATGTTGAGTGTGAGTGAAAACAGGGCTGTAAATGTTGCACTGTCATGATTTATTAATCGTGCACCTTTTATCTGCTCAGCACCGTGCCCCACAGCTGGTCATCGGCACTCAATGAGAAGCCTCAAGCACAGCTCTTGATGGTGCCTCCTCCAGGTCTGGCCTTCGCAGCCTACTTGTGGAATTCACATCCCGCCGAAGCCCCGCCTCCCGGCTCTTCCAGCGGGCTGCTTCATGTAAACAACCCTCTGCTCTATTTACAATCACTTGACTGGACGGGACTCGTGCCAGGATCCGTCGTGAAAATAACAGTGCACAACACAGTAAAACCAACAGTCAGGGATTGGCAATTCAAAGAAACGCACAATGTCACAGATGGCACTTACGGCACTGCAAGGACTCCGGTATGTGAAGCCTCGAGCACACCTGGCCCGTCCACCCGATCTGGGCATAGCAGCGTAGTAATGGAATTTGCGATCTGCTGAAGTACCGCCTACCGGCTCCTCATGCTGGCTGCTTCACTGAAACAACCCTTTGCTATATTTACAATCACTTGTTTATTTAAATGGCTGCCAAGGGTAACCGAAGATGCCGATCTTTGGGGGTGATTGAGAGGACCCTGTACCATTTACTGCTTGTGCTAAAGGCCAGCCTTCAGTCCCTTTCTCGTGGGGCCTCCGTCTGTGTTCTTTCTTTCCTGTCTGAGCCAACACTTTTCGTGTTCACACTCACATCGATATGTCCTGTCATGATTAATACCCGCAGCTCATCTTTCCGGCAAATTGAGGCAACAGTAGCTGCTTCCAATTGGATGTAGGATTGTGGTTTTATTCTCCAGAGAGCAACACCACGTCGGGTTTGAGCTCGTAGGATGCGCAGGTTGCTGCTGTTTGTACTTATAAGTAACAGGTTCAAGGCTCTCTTTGCCTTTTGGTTCTTTTTTTACTACATTTTCGGTGTGTGTTATTTACATGAGTAGACGCCCTAGATGGCTGTTAGAGACAGCGATCTGACATGTGGCTGACTCTGCTGCAGTTTTTGAACATTCAAGGGCACCGACCTGACACGATGGAGTCTTCCATAGGTCTCGTGGCTTTCAGAGACACCAGCAGCAGCAAGGCCAGTCTGCTTCACCCTGGGAGCAAATAAAAGCCACGCCCAAATAAAGCAGGAACAACACCAGAATGTGTTGCCTATTTTTCATAGTTCTACTTAAATCGACTAACCAACCTACAGTTATGGCCGAACTGAGAACACAAATTACCCTAGCCCATTTGGGCCCTTGGGGGAAGGGGTCAGGCAAGGATGCAGGTGTGAAGAATATTGCTTAACTAAACCGGCCCCTAACACTACTGCTTTTGTTACAGGGGCCGATAGAGCAGCACTGCCGCAAAACCGGCACCCAGTAACAAAACAGGGCCCCGTGGCTTCAAACCACCATTCCAGCCTCCCGGGGAAACCCCCGATGCCCGCTACGGCCTGTCTGGTCCTGCCGAGATATTTTAGCTGTCCGCTCATCCCCATCTCCAGAGGGTCTGACACTGCGAAAGTCTCTTCCTGGGTATGGCAAAAGGGGCATTGCTGGCCCGGAAATGGGACACAGCACTGTGGCAGTAGATTGGAGGTTAGTGCCCCTTCTTCTTCTGTCTGTTGGAAACGCGCTGGCACTAGTACCTGCACTGCAGGCTGAGGCCTCAAACTTAAGCTTTCTGTCCCTTGAGCGTGCCTTAAAGCAACAGTGATGACTTGTTTCCAGGGAAGTCCCCTTTGCACACACTGAAACATGCCTGCTCTCTTTTAATATTTATATATCGAAAATTAACCAAGTGGACTAATGTATCTGTTCGATACCTGGCGCCGGCAGCAGATTAGCCCAGCACCATGTGACTCTGGGCAATAGCTTGCTTAATCTTCCCGACGGCCCACAGCGCCTAGAGACCCTTAAGGGTGAGTGTTTGCGCTTTACAAATGTGGATATTATTATATTATCTGTTGCCAAAATAGATTTAACATCAGCAGTATAGAATGTACAAAGATAAGTGGCAGTAGCCCCTCCAATTTAGAGCTGACAGACTTTTTCAAAGTGTAATGTTACAAATGAGTGTTAAATGTAGTTTTCATTCAAGGGGTAATAATAAAAGTTGAGTACGTTCAGGTTTTCTAGTACTTTCATTATGTTGGCTGGCATGCCTGTGCACTCACATTTGCTTCCTTCCTTGGAAGACTGTTAGAAGCTTCTCAACAAACGAGCTTTATTGCATCATTAATACAACCGGTGTCCAACCACTCTTATCTAAACGGAACGCAAACCCTCCCCTGCTGTGTTCAGAGAAAGAAGGCACAGAAACACTTTTATAGAGATTGCAATCTGTGCCAGAGCAGGAACTCAGGAGCAGTTCAGTGGGTTTATGTGAAAATGATTGTGTGAATGCTGATCAGAATTAAACAATGTAAGGCCTATCCTGGTGAACATTGCTGAATGCATCAACATAAAATTATAATATCGGCATACTCTCTAGTGCTTAATTCTGCTATAGCTCACCGCGCTCATAAGAAGTGTGCTCCTTTGTGATTAACGTTTTTTACTCAAACTATTTCAATTTTTGGATAAAATTACACTTCAAAAATATAACAGGAGGTCTAGTATGATTTATTTTTTCCTCTGCTCGCCTGGATACCATATGGCATACTTGGATGTGGATAACACCCAATACCACACAATTTAACACCACACAATTCACCAAAACATAAATCAACACCACCCTATATATTTACACTCCACATAATACCATTTCGGTCGGTCTCAGGGCTTGAAAGGCAGGATTCCTTTTCATGGTCTGACCTCTCACTGGAGATTGACAGTGAGGTATCACTCACCATGTGGTTATACACATATCTTAACAAGCATTTGCAATGCAATAGGTCTCGCATTTACGAGAGTCTTGTAGATGCGACACCTATTGCATTGTAAATGATTGTTTATAAAATGCTGATGCGATTAACTTTAATTTCGACCGTGCTCCTTTCTTTAGACGAGCCATGTCTAAAGAATGGGGCGTGGCTGCTGTTAAAGTGAAAGTGGGGTATGGGGCGCTTTTACAAAAAAAGCATTTGTTTGTCGAGTTGACAACAAATGTTTTTTTTAAATAAAAGCGCCCCATGCCGCGCTTTCACTTTAATGGAGACAATGCCCCTTTCCTTAGACTTGGCTCATTTAAGGAAAGGGATGCAGCCACCATTAAAGTGTAAGAGTGGCATGGGGCAATTTAAACAAGCATTTGCAATGCAATAGGTCTCGCAGTTATACGAGTTTGAGCTATTGGCATTATAAATGACTGTGCCTTTTATTTATGTTTTAAAAAAAACAAACTGAAATAAAAAGCATTGTCATTTACAATGCCAATAGCTCAAACTCCTATAAATGCGAGACCTATTGCATTGCAAATGCTTGTTTTGTTTGGGCCCCCACTTAGTTTAGAAGTGCATCCCTGTCTCCAGGTGTATGCCCGCCCTCTATCAAACGCGGTTTTTAGAGGGCGAGGACTGGCAGATGATGAAGAATGACACCTGGTGGTGTGTGATGCCAGTCCGTCAATTTTTGTGATTTGCCCCCACTAAATTGGGCATCTCTTAGACACAACTAGGGACGGTCCTTTCTGTGGTTCACAGTCCTCCCTATCTCTCTGTCTTGGCATATGTTGTCTTTACCAAACTAAATCTGAGATAAAGGGCTTGGAAAATTAGGGTTTATGCACTCTGCAGTGTCATAGAGCACAGTTGGAGATTTAGTCCCAAATGATGCATAGAGGTCACTAATGCTTTGGATGAAACTTAATACAGTAGTTTGAATACTCACCTTTGGCAGAAAAATGTGAGTCTACAGAAGATGCAGACTCTGAAGAACCATTGTTACAGGTTTATAATCTATTTATTTTGTGCGCAGTATATAATTGATCTTTTATTTGTGGAGTACAATTTGTGTTTCCTTTCAATGTATTGGTTCTTTTCCATGTTAAATCAGATAGAAGAAGAGTTTGAGGTTCATCGGCTCAATCCAGGCCGAAGTCATCACCGTCATGTAAGGACAGTCCGTGAAGTTCGTACAGTTGTCACTCGAGTGATCACCGATGTGTACTATGTGAATGGAGAAGAGGTGGAGCGGAAAGTGGTTGAGGTAATGCGTCCATCATTTGTACGGGTGTGTGATGCCATTAAATCTTTCTTTAGTGTACTATTAAGTACTTTTATTAGCAGAATGGAGTCCTTCACTATTCACCTGTCAACTATGTAACGGTAATAGTGTTATTACCAGGAAGAGAAACACTGTGGTACTATTTGGTTTGCAGATTTTAGGTGGAATTAGTCCGGCTCTGTTGACCAAAGACTGTGATGTTCTTTTCCCAGTGGATTCAGAGACGCACCTCCACTCCTGTAAGGGACCAATTCTCGCCTATGTATCAGACTAAGGGACAAATTCTCGCCTGTGTATCTGATTGGACACTAAGGGGTTCCCCTTTAACTCCTTCCACAGAGTGGGTTACCAAAGGATACAAAACAGCATGGGTCAGAAGAGGGGTCTAAAGTAGAGAGGAACAAGAACCAAGGGAGCTCTCACAATGGAGGCAGGGGAGTGAGGCTTGAACTGATTAAAAACAAGAGCAAAGTATAAATATTTAAGCATTCAAAGGAGTAAAGGAGCAGATCTGGTTAACAGAAGCATTCTTAGCAAGTCTTATCTCGTACTGAGGAATTTCCTTTTGACTCTGATTTTCGGTTGTAATTACCCTAATTACTAATTGGTTTACTGATACAGATGTCTAACCATAGATTCCTCATCTTAAAATATTCCCCAGGCTTCACACTGGATCTGGAAAATCTTGACCAGTACCTCTGCTCACTGGTAGATGGTGTCAGCGCATACGCCGTCCACATTGGAAGAGACATGCACTGTGCCTATGAAGGCACCATCTCGGTGTGGTGACATAAGTTCCTTTCTTTCTGCCCCAACAGCCTGAATGCAGAGAGCTACCTCCATCGTTTTTTGACCACCTTTTCAACCTTTTTGTTGACTCTTTTTGAGCTATTGTTCCCAGTGTGCTACGGACATGTCTCCCAACCAACCTACAGGTTTCAAGTCTTGTGGGTAATGTCACAGTGTTCTGTTTTTGCTCCCCACTTGGTTTGGCTTTGGTGTCTAGGTTTGGACCACGACTCTTAAGGCCTGCGCCAGTCAATGCAACCAAAGGTGATCCGAAAGTGATTTTTAAAGCCCCTAGCGGTGTTGCACAAGAAGGCTCCACGTCATTCCCTATCTAGAGGGAGATCTCAGGCCGAGTCACAGAGTCAGTCTTGTGATAGGGCGTCTTCCAAATCGAAGTTATTGTCATTTAAGTCGCGTAATTCCAAGAAGCACAGAAATAAGTCTACGGGCTTCTTCAACATCCCTCTCTCGTCTTTGTGCATCTAGGCTCCACTCTCGCCCTGTGGACCCAGAAGCCTGATCTGATCTGCACTACCCTGAATTCCCTGGAGTTAGATCATCTCCTGCCCAACATAGGGAGTTCCATCAGGCCATGCACTCCATCTTTGGGCCAACGACTCCCTCTGGCGCGCTTTCGGGCCCCATGGAGAAGAGAGATGCCCCAGTTGGGATACCGCTGGCGAGCTCAATCCTGACGCCAGATAAAACCTCTAGATCTGCTTCTGTATCCTGACTAACTCCGGCGCAGAGACCTATGCCGGAGCATGTCCTCCCAAAGCGCCGGCACCACCCGATGATGTGGAACCCATTCTTCTGTCTCACTCCGAGACTGTGCTGCCTCAGCGCCATTTAACGTCAACTCCGACGCTGACCACACCATGTCAACAATCTGATTTGGACATGCTGCCCTTGTCTTTTGATGGACCCCGCACAGATTTGAATTTTGGGCTTCCAGTTCCATGACCCATCTGGTGAACTGGCCCACTTCTACCATGAGGATAACTAGTATGAGTAGTTGGGTCTCAGCTCCGGGACCTGCTATGAAGGAAGTTGTGTCCTTCTCAATGATGGTGAGTTGGGCAGCAGAGGTCAGCTCTCTTCCATCCAGGTCGACACCGGCTTGACAGTGGTGCTTCAACCTTACATTGGCAGTGTTTTCTGCAGCCCCTAGCTGTGTGAATCATCACCTTCCTCAATGGTCACCGCCTTCATGGTGTTCTTCTTTGCTGCTGCAGTGTCCCAGTGCCTCATCTTTCCATGTTAAAAGGCTGTGTGGGTGAGCGGGTAACGTGCTGCCTGCGCTGGGGGAGGAGTAGGAGGGAGTTAAACAAGACAACAGCACTCAGTAATTTATATTTAGTAGCACATTCACATATGTTGAATGTATCCAACTATCGGCAAATGAGATGAATTTGCTCAGCCCACAACTTCTTCTAGAGCTCACCATAGCTCATTTGAGTATTAATGAGATAGCATGGTAGTTCTCAACACGGCAGAACTACCTCTGAAGGAGAAAGTCTCTGTTTATGGACCGCTCACCATTTGGTCAAAGGAAGGTTTTTTTGTCCATGATCCTCATTTTCATTGCACCTACTTCCTATCTCGAGAACATAAGCCTGTTCTCTGCGACATTTGTAAGACTTCCCATTCTAGCGCTATGAGGGACAGAGTAAGTAGGAATGCTTTATTTATTGAAGAGAGGAAAGTTTCCTCCTCTCCTGGGGATGACAACTCTTCTGGGAATGATTCTGTGTGAAGTGCATCTCTAGGCACTTCCACAGCAATGTATAATAACAAAATTACATGGAGATGCCATAGTTTGTGTTCTCTAAAGCAGCACCTACCAGTTTGGTGTCTAATTGAAAACAGTCATCTACCCTCTTCAAAAATGAATAGTATTATGCAAGAATGCAAAATGATACATCTATCCAGCTCCTCAAACCTTCTATGGTTTTTCCTGATTAAATCCGCTTTAAAAATCTTAGTTTCCACAAAGTTGAATCATCTACAGGTACACCTTCTGCCTCATTGACTAAAACCATATAAGCTGTAAGCCTGTTTGTTTGTTTGGTGCACCTGCAGCTACAGGTTCTTCAGTTCTGCTCTCCAATTACTTTCACACAACCAGCTTCTGTAGTGTAACTGACGACAGCTGTGCTGGCCATATCGTCTTTAGTGCTGACCTGCTCAGTGATGACTGTTAGCTATACATCAATCTAACTTCCTTGGTGTTCAATCAGCAGAAGCCCCGTGCGGACAGAGCCCTTGATAACAGCACCATTGATGGTGGAAAATTCAGAGTAGGTGATTGCAATTCTGGTAGCACTGGAAGTTTGACTAACCTACCATCAGTCTTCATCTTCTTTCAAAGTGTTAGTACAGCTTATCTGTACATGTTCTTTCTAGGCATGGAAGAGGAGACTGAAGGCCATGAACAGGATCAAGCTTTGGAAACAGCTGACACTGTAAACAGTTCAATGTGGAGTACATACCCGAGTACTTTCCAAGCGAAGATGATTATGGACACTGGGATGCAGACCATCACCCACTAACGGGCTTGGGCAGGGTTTGGAAGACCACATAAAGCCCTCTCGGGTTGGCATCCAGAGGAACGGTTGTGCACAGGGTATGACGCTCCCACGCACTGCTATTGGGGAAGACTGTTTGAGAGGCTATATTACAGACCCCAGTGTTACCTGGTGGAATCATCCATACATGCATTCTTCAGCTAACTTAAATGGCATGTTGCACAGCTAATGCACTTCCTCATTGACCTTAATAAGAATGTCTGTGTAAACATATTTCGAAAATAATTTATCCCTCCATAGTCCTTTCATAATTGTCAATTCTTAACATCTCTTTGAAAAGATTCTGTCTGTGTTTCTTCCATGTATTTTCATTACAAGTGAGGTTAACCTTTTGGCTGCTAACCCTTTTCCCCTTGGAATGCTAAGCATTTTTTTCATATTTATGGCAGGTATTACTCATACTTTCATAACCTTATTGCCACAAAAGTAATCCACAATAAATGTGTGTTTTTTGTCTCTTCATCTTGGGGATTCTAGGGATACCTGGGGTTGGTAGATTCACCTGGTGGGAACTGAGAAAATAGTAAAATTATACAAAATTGTATGCTCTTTTGTGGGGAAATGGGGGGGAAAGTCCTGTGCACGGAAGTGTAGGTTTGCTGTGCTAAGATCATCATTGACCTAGCTTTCAGGAACAAGCTGACTGGATAAAGAAAACCAACCTTTTTTTCACTACAGTGTTTGCATTTTTCTCAGTGTTAGTCAATTTTTGTTCCTTTTGGGGGGGGGGGGGGGGGGGGGGTCTACCTGCAGTTTGCCTTGGAACCCGTGGGTGATCTCAGAAAGTTATACATTTCTGTAAGGTGGACAAAATTCAGAATTCAACAAGGGGTTATTTATTCAGATCAGTCATGGTTCTCCCTAAGAAACTAATAATTGAAATTTAAAAAAAAAAATGAAAATCAATGGCAACAATAGCAATTGGTAAAGTTTTCATCTGTAATTATTTTCCAGATTGTGGCTTTACGAACAAAAGTTAACATATGTCAGACTCTTCTGATCTCTGGATACATAATGGTTGTGGGTTGTCCAACAACAAGCATTACGCAGAGCTAACAATTGAGCTGCAGCTTATATGATTTTTCATTATGTACCGACCATGCAGCAGTTTATGTGGTAAAATATAATGAATGAAAAATGAGTATGAAGGAAACATATTTTTCAAATGTGCTCAATACACTGAGTTTAGGACTAGTGTTTTCGTTGTACAACTTTGAATTTAAGGTTACCCATACTATCATTTGATTCAGAGGGTATTTTGCAAATTGTGTTCTTTCTTGCACACCGTCTTACATTTAGAGGCCAAAAACAGGGAGAAATCCAGTTGATAATAAATAAATGTTCAATTATTGTATGTTTCCTAATGTTCCCAATATAAGCAATACCTACTTGTATGGCTGGGCCTAGCGCCTGGGACCGAAAAGGCTCCAAAATGCGACCCCAAATTTTGGATATAAAAAGACCCCATTTGGCTTTGTGGGCAACTGTAGAATTTTGACCCAGGCTCTGCCGCCAATCAGGCACATCTCCCAATCTCAGACTGTTCTGAAAACTAGACACCCAGGTGAAGAAAAAATTGTGTCGCTTGCTTGGGTCCCCCTACCCTTTCTTACCCACAATGGCCCGCAAGCCTCAAACTTTGTAATAAATCATGCATTTTCTTCACATTTCTGGGAAGGAAGAGTCCGTAAGCGGCTGAGATCCCGAATTGCGTGGCTGAGCCTATCGTACCAGCAAGGGACAGTCGAAAGCGACTCTGTGAAGTCAGTATAGTGGCAATCTCATCTTTATATGGTCACATTTTTTGGTTATTCCAGATATATGCGACGGACCTAGCTACACATATAGGTTACCATTATTTTTGAGAGAGGTATGAGAACCCATAATGGTAAAACATTTGTTGCTACCTCGTAGGTCTACAATCTTTTGGTGTATAAGTTAGAGGTAATTGATTTTTTTTATACAAATACTTTCAGGTTTGCAAGGTGTAATGGGTAGGAAGTAAAGGTGGGATGACCATAAGCCATGCCTTCCTAGATTCCACAGAGTGTCTAGATTTCATCAAAATTTGGGAGTCTGTACAGTGCCCTGGGTACTGGGCGACGTCAAGCTCAAATATGACAGCTACCTCACATGGTAAGTAACATTAAAATGTTTTTTTTTTTTCAATATATCTTACATTTGCAGGCCAGATGGTAAGAACAATTGTGATATTGTCGAAAGGCACAAGCAAAGAACTTACACACTGACAGACAACATTTAAATTCAAACAAGTAGATTTCACGCAAGTAGTGGCATTGGGTCCAAAGTATGAATGCTTTAATACCAAATGACCATAATGAGTTCGTCCCCACCACTATTGCAGTAGCTAGTGGAGCCAGGCAAACAAAACTGAGCAGCGCTTTCAAACAAACAAAGTAACAAAGAAAACATTGTGCCAATAATGATCCCAAGTGCGAAGCTGAATAAAAAGAAAAAAAAGGGGATCTTAATGGTTGAAATTTTTTTTTTAAAAACATATCTACATGAAAGAAAGGGATAGTATAAGGGATGCTGTTTCTGAAAAGGCGAAAAACCCTGATAAATATAAATTAAAAATAAATGATCAGAAGTCATTTTGATTCAATCAAAAAATTCAACTTTCAAATAGCAAAATAGGGTTCCAACACTTATTGTTAGTGAGCAGTGAGGTTACATAATGCCACCATATATTTCCTTGCCCACTCAATCTTTTACAACACAGTTGCTTGCCACTCGCAGTAAAATTCTTGTCGCATGCATCCACACAAAACAAAATACTACATTCCTGTGCATCTAGTTAAACTCATCACTTATATCTGAAATAGCCATCAGACCACCTGGCTTCCCCATTGCAACCACTCACCAAACATCCCCACGGACATTCATACTGCTATAGTCCTACTGCAAACACATCTTTTGCCACTTCAAACCCGTAAGGAAAGGCACCTTGCACTCACATCTTCTGACACAATTTAAGGCATGCAGCAATCTCCTATGAGTTAACATATCCACAAGCATTCCCCATCTGCATCCAAAGTCACAAAATTCTATCAAGACTAAATACCAGCACCATCAGTCACATTGCTACCACATCTGTGCTTATACTCTACCCATTTTGAGTCAAACATGCCATTTACATCTCACTCGTTCACACAAAATAGCAAGACTTAGGGCCGGATTATGAGTTTGGCAGATGGATACAAATCTGACTGATAGCCCAATATTTTAACAGTGTATGGGACAGCCTATAACAAGAAGGCAGACAAAAGTCGGGCTTGGCTGTACAATCAGGTCTTTTAAAACAAGTCTCTTTACGTACCCCTCTACAGGCACATGCTTGATTCCTCAGAGTTTGAAATTCTTTTTTTTTGCTTTTGTAGGAATGCAATCTGCAGAGTGGCAGTCATATATTCTTGTAGTGTCAACCGTAAGTGCATCAACCCTAGTTAGACTATCATAGACAATTTAAAATCCAGGAACTGCTACTTGTTGTCTGGAGAAGCAAATTAGTACACCACAAAAAACATTAAGAGTAGCTAAGTGCAACACCAACAACTTGTCTATCCTTACGTACAGCATTGTAAGGATGCAGCCTTTCATCCACTGTCTTCAACACTCGTGTACTTGTTTTAGTCCTTGATAACATGTTTGTAAACTTCCTCAACCTGACTCAAATGGTAACAGGTAACACACTATCACCATATGTGCTAGTAAGCATATGGACATCTTGTCGGTCATGAAATTTGAGAACAAGCAGCTCACTGTACTGCAAGGCACAGGATTCAACCATTGCAAGTTGATTGAGAAATTCTTTGCAGTTGGTGCCGTAAGCCACACTTTCACCTATGTAGAATTCCTTGAACAGCTGTAATCCAGTGTAAAATTGCCCAAGAACAAATGGTGATCATGGGGAAAAAGAGACAGTGGTTTTCTCACACCCCTCCAAAGATGGTGGCCAATCAGGAGGACTGATAATGGAAACTTTGCCACTATAAACTCGAACATTATATGTGTTCAATGGCACTGTCACATAGCATATACAGTTTAATGCCATACAAAGCCCTTTGCTGGGTTGATAGAACCCAAACACCCGCTGTCTCTTGTATATGACCAGAGACTCGTTAGCAGATATTTTCTGACCAGAAATATATGTGGTAGAAAAACACTCATGTTCGAGGGGCATGAGCTGTAGATTGTATACTTTAGCATAGATCGCCATCTGCTGTTGGGCTCGAATGTTTGCACTTTGTTTTTGTCGAAGAAGTCTTTGTAGTCACGGGATAGGTGACTCGTCCTTATGGTGATAGTGCACATGGTCATCGACTCCATCTGCAGATTGTTTTTTTCCGCCATCGGGTTCGGATGTAAACTGCTGCGCTTCGGGTCGGTGTCGTATTCGATTCCCCTCGACGCGCAATCCTTCACCGCTCAACGGTATTGTTATTTCGATCGCGCTCCTCAACGCGCATCCAACAAATCCCCCCCAACACCTTCGATTCTGGTCATCGACGTGGGCTGTTGGGCCTATCTGTGCCATCAGGCCCTACAGCTAATGGAAAGAACTCCATTTAAAAAATGCCCCCTGTGTGGTGCTAAATTCCCACACACTGATCTCCACGATGTCTGTAACCTTTGCCTCTCTTCATCACACGAGGACAAAGATTGCCCAGCCTGAACTTCCTTCCAATCTAAGAAAATTATACGTGATCGCCGGGCTCGACGTCAGGTAATGTCTTGATCCACTGGCTCAGTGCCTGACGACCTCTTCGATGCAGGCCCGATGTTCTCGAAGAACAAGAACCGGACTATGAAGACATCGGCCTCTCCTAGGCCGTCAAATAAGAGGGCGAAGATCAGATGGTTATTCCAGGTCAACGGATTGTGAGTACCGACATCGAAATCCCTACCCCTTCTCAAAAACATAAGGCTCCGGTAACACCTTCGCCTTCTGGCTTAGGTCGACAACGTGATAATCCTTCAGACGCCCCGCCCTCGGGCCCGGCTCCGAAGTCCAAAGACAAACCTTTGGCGACTCGGGACCGAGCCAGCCACGCATCGGTACCGAAATATCATCCCCGGTACCAAACTCCAAACATTCGGCACCGAAACACCATCAGGATAAACCCTCGGACCCGAAATCAGATCATAAATCTTCGGAGCCGAAGAAGGACCATAAATCTTCGGAACTGAAAAAAGACAATAAATCCTCGGAGCTGAAAAAAGACCATAAATCTTCGGAGCCGAAAAAGTCCTCAAACTCCACAGCTCCTCCAAAGCATAAGGACACCAAGACCCCTCCTAAAGCTTCAGAGTCTAAACCAAAACAACCAAAATCCTCGGTGCCGAAGAAGGATACTGGATTAAAAGACATATTTCAACCAGATCGAGTGGATCCTAAACAAAAAACCCTTCACATTGACCCTAAAACAGGTCATTTCAAGACAACTCCATCTAAAAAAGAAACTTTGGACTCCCCAGAGCAACCTAAGATACCATTAAAGAAAAGAGACATGAGAACTTCTCTAGCCAGAACCTTCTCTCCTACAGATATTCCTACTACACCACTTTCTCCAGCACACTCTCCAATACTTCCATATTCACCTACACCACAAGATGATGATAATGATCACCTTGGGGGTGGGGATGAAAACCCACAAGAGGATAATGACGATGACTACTCTCCCACCACCTGATCCTTGGGAGGATTATGATAATCCTCCAGATGTCCCCGATCCAGACTCCTACCCATCTAGGCCATCCCCCCAGATGACAACATAGAGTTTGAACAACTCATAAATAGGGCTGTACAATATCATGGGGTAGAATTACACTCAGACCCACTAGACACATCTGGTAAGTGAATTGCGTCACAAGCAGTGAATCACTGGCGCATTGCCAATACCCAAGCTTTACTGGCCAGGTATGATAAGGCTCATTACGATGAGCTTGAAAAGCTCATACAGCATCTTCCCGATCAGTCTAAGGCTAACGACCTCATACAAGAGGGAAAGTTAATTACAAATACTTCTATAAAGTGTGCTCTTGTTGCAGCTAACACGGCGTCTTGTGCAGTTAACACAAGTGTTCTACTATACAGACACGCATGGCTACGCATATCTGGGTTTAAACAGGACGTGAAGTCTACAATTTTTAATCAACCCTTTGATCAAGAATACTTATTTGGACCCACTGTAGACACATCTTTGGAAAAAATGAAAAAGGACTCAGAAACTGCTAAGTTCATTGGAGCCCTACAGGCAACAACCACTAGAGGTTCTTTTCGTAGCTCCTTTTATAGGGGCACCTCTAAAACTAGTGGGACGAACATCACCTCATCCTCCTACAAAAACACAACTCAAACCTCCCCTAACAGAGGATATTTCAGAGGGTGTTATAGAGGGAACAACAACAAAGGTAGAGGCTGTGGTAATAACACCCGCACCTCTCCTACTACAAAACAGTGACTTCCCTCCACTTCCCCCCGAACAATCCACTCCACTCGGGGGAAGACTATCACAGTACCTACCTGTCTGGAATTCCATCACCGTAGACAAGTGGGTAAGACAAATTATCCAGTATGGTTATTGCCTGGAACTCACTTAAACTCCCCCATTCATACCCCCCAAACAACGTCCAATGTCCACAGAACATCTGACACTGTTAAGACAAGAGGTTCTCTCTTTATTACAAATACACGCAATACAACCGGTTCCCTTCCCTCATCAAGGAACAGGGGTTTATTCCCTCTACTTTCTAATCCCAAAGAACCACGGTACTCTCAGGCCAATACTAGACCTCCGACCGTTAAATCTCTACATACAGTCGGACCAGTTGCACATGGTCACTCTCCAACAGGTCCTCCCACTGCTCCAACAGGGCAATTTCCTTGCCACTCTAGATCTCAAGGACGCCTACTTTCATATTCCCATTCACCCCGCTCACAGAAAGTATCTACGGTTTGCAGTGGACGGTCAGCGCTATCAATTCAAAGTCCTCCCATTCGGAGTAACTACAGCACCCCAAGTCTTCACAAAATGTCTTGCGGTAGTCGCAGCTCATTTGCAGGGACAACACATTCATGTGTTTCCTTATCTCGACGACTGGCTCATAAAAGCGAAGTCGCACACACACTGTGTGCACAATACACAAAAAACAATCCAGCTTCTCCACGACTTGGGATTCACAATAAACCTACCCAAGTCACACCTTCGACCGTCCCACCTACTTCAGTACCTAGGTGCCACAATAGATACCTCAAAATCCCTTGCATACCCCAATCCAGTCAGGATAGCCAGCATGCAAGCTCTCATATCAAGATTTCAACCTCAACACTCCCTTCCAGCTTGAGTGTTCATGCAGCTAATAGGGATGATGGCCTCTTGCATCCTCATCGTTCCTTATGCAAGAGTGGAACCAAGCTCAAGGTCAGTTGACAGTTCTGGTGTTGGTGGACAGCCACATTCATCGCTCTCTGCAGTGGTGGAACACACAAAAACTATCCAAAGGGCGGCCGTTCCTCAACCCGGTTCCACAGATCGTGCTAACCACAGACGCATCGCTCACCGGCTGCGGAGCTCATCTCCAAAACCAAACTGTTCAGGGTATATGGACCCACCAACAAAAACAAATCCACATGAATCACCTGGAGTGCCTATAACAAGAAGGCAGACAAAAGTCGGGCTTGGCTGTACAATCAGGTCTTTTAAAACAAGTCTCTTTACGTACCCCTCTACAGGCACATGCTTGATTCCTCAGAGTTTGAAATTCTTTTTTTTTGCTTTTGTAGGAATGCAATCTGCAGAGTGGCAGTCATATATTCTTGTAGTGTCAACCGTAAGTGCATCAACCCTAGTTAGACTATCATAGACAATTTAAAATCCAGGAACTGCTACTTGTTGTCTGGAGAAGCAAATTAGTACACCACAAAAAACATTAAGAGTAGCTAAGTGCAACACCAACAACTTGTCTATCCTTACGTACAGCATTGTAAGGATGCAGCCTTTCATCCACTGTCTTCAACACTCGTGTACTTGTTTTAGTCCTTGATAACATGTTTGTAAACTTCCTCAACCTGACTCAAATGGTAACAGGTAACACACTATCACCATATGTGCTAGTAAGCATATGGACATCTTGTCGGTCATGAAATTTGAGAACAAGCAGCTCACTGTACTGCAAGGCACAGGATTCAACCATTGCAAGTTGATTGAGAAATTCTTTGCAGTTGGTGCCGTAAGCCACACTTTCACCTATGTAGAATTCCTTGAACAGCTGTAATCCAGTGTAAAATTGCCCAAGAACAAATGGTGATCATGGGGAAAAAGAGACAGTGGTTTTCTCACACCCCTCCAAAGATGGTGGCCAATCAGGAGGACTGATAATGGAAACTTTGCCACTATAAACTCGAACATTATATGTGTTCAATGGCACTGTCACATAGCATATACAGTTTAATGCCATACAAAGCCCTTTGCTGGGTTGATAGAACCCAAACACCCGCTGTCTCTTGTATATGACCAGAGACTCGTTAGCAGATATTTTCTGACCAGAAATATATGTGGTAGAAAAACACTCATGTTCGAGGGGCATGAGCTGTAGATTGTATACTTTAGCATAGATCGCCATCTGCTGTTGGGCTCGAATGTTTGCACTTTGTTTTTGTCGAAGAAGTCTTTGTAGTCACGGGATAGGTGACTCGTCCTTATGGTGATAGTGCACATGGTCATCGACTCCATCTGCAGATTGTTTTTTTCCGCCATCGGGTTCGGATGTAAACTGCTGCGCTTCGGGTCGGTGTCGTATTCGATTCCCCTCGACGCGCAATCCTTCACCGCTCAACGGTATTGTTATTTCGATCGCGCTCCTCAACGCGCATCCAACAAATCCCCCCCAACACCTTCGATTCTGGTCATCGACGTGGGCTGTTGGGCCTATCTGTGCCATCAGGCCCTACAGCTAATGGAAAGAACTCCATTTAAAAAATGCCCCCTGTGTGGTGCTAAATTCCCACACACTGATCTCCACGATGTCTGTAACCTTTGCCTCTCTTCATCACACGAGGACAAAGATTGCCCAGCCTGAACTTCCTTCCAATCTAAGAAAATTATACGTGATCGCCGGGCTCGACGTCAGGTAATGTCTTGATCCACTGGCTCAGTGCCTGACGACCTCTTCGATGCAGGCCCGATGTTCTCGAAGAACAAGAACCGGACTATGAAGACATCGGCCTCTCCTAGGCCGTCAAATAAGAGGGCGAAGATCAGATGGTTATTCCAGGTCAACGGATTGTGAGTACCGACATCGAAATCCCTACCCCTTCTCAAAAACATAAGGCTCCGGTAACACCTTCGCCTTCTGGCTTAGGTCGACAACGTGATAATCCTTCAGACGCCCCACCCTCGGGCCCGGCTCCGAAGTCCAAAGACAAACCTTTGGCGACTCGGGACCGAGCCAGCCACGCATCGGTACCGAAATATCATCCCCGGTACCAAACTCCAAACATTCGGCACCGAAACACCATCAGGATAAACCCTCGGACCCGAAATCAGATCATAAATCTTCGGAGCCGAAGAAGGACCATAAATCTTCGGAACTGAAAAAAGACAATAAATCCTCGGAGCTGAAAAAAGACCATAAATCTTCGGAGCCGAAAAAGTCCTCAAACTCCACAGCTCCTCCAAAGCATAAGGACACCAAGACCCCTCCTAAAGCTTCAGAGTCTAAACCAAAACAACCAAAATCCTCGGTGCCGAAGAAGGATACTGGATTAAAAGACATATTTCAACCAGATCGAGTGGATCCTAAACAAAAAACCCTTCACATTGACCCTAAAACAGGTCATTTCAAGACAACTCCATCTAAAAAAGAAACTTTGGACTCCCCAGAGCAACCTAAGATACCATTAAAGAAAAGAGACATGAGAACTTCTCTAGCCAGAACCTTCTCTCCTACAGATATTCCTACTACACCACTTTCTCCAGCACACTCTCCAATACTTCCATATTCACCTACACCACAAGATGATGATAATGATCACCTTGGGG
The DNA here is from genome assembly GCF_964204655.1 of Triturus cristatus. NCBI lineage: Eukaryota > Metazoa > Chordata > Amphibia > Caudata > Salamandridae > Triturus > Triturus cristatus. The sequence continues at coordinate 487,193,214 of NC_140583.1, read as the reverse complement.
GTGGGGATGAAAACCCACAAGAGGATAATGACGATGACTACTCTCCCACCACCTGATCCTTGGGAGGATTATGATAATCCTCCAGATGTCCCCGATCCAGACTCCTACCCATCTAGGCCATCCCCCCAGATGACAACATAGAGTTTGAACAACTCATAAATAGGGCTGTACAATATCATGGGGTAGAATTACACTCAGACCCACTAGACACATCTGGTAAGTGAATTGCGTCACAAGCAGTGAATCACTGGCGCATTGCCAATACCCAAGCTTTACTGGCCAGGTATGATAAGGCTCATTACGATGAGCTTGAAAAGCTCATACAGCATCTTCCCGATCAGTCTAAGGCTAACGACCTCATACAAGAGGGAAAGTTAATTACAAATACTTCTATAAAGTGTGCTCTTGTTGCAGCTAACACGGCGTCTTGTGCAGTTAACACAAGTGTTCTACTATACAGACACGCATGGCTACGCATATCTGGGTTTAAACAGGACGTGAAGTCTACAATTTTTAATCAACCCTTTGATCAAGAATACTTATTTGGACCCACTGTAGACACATCTTTGGAAAAAATGAAAAAGGACTCAGAAACTGCTAAGTTCATTGGAGCCCTACAGGCAACAACCACTAGAGGTTCTTTTCGTAGCTCCTTTTATAGGGGCACCTCTAAAACTAGTGGGACGAACATCACCTCATCCTCCTACAAAAACACAACTCAAACCTCCCCTAACAGAGGATATTTCAGAGGGTGTTATAGAGGGAACAACAACAAAGGTAGAGGCTGTGGTAATAACACCCGCACCTCTCCTACTACAAAACAGTGACTTCCCTCCACTTCCCCCCGAACAATCCACTCCACTCGGGGGAAGACTATCACAGTACCTACCTGTCTGGAATTCCATCACCGTAGACAAGTGGGTAAGACAAATTATCCAGTATGGTTATTGCCTGGAACTCACTTCAACTCCCCCATTCATACCCCCCAAACAACGTCCAATGTCCACAGAACATCTGACACTGTTAAGACAAGAGGTTCTCTCTTTATTACAAATACACGCAATACAACCGGTTCCCTTCCCTCATTAAGGAACAGGGGTTTATTCCCTCTACTTTCTAATCCCAAAGAACCACGGTACTCTCAGGCCAATACTAGACCTCCGACCGTTAAATCTCTACATACAGTCGGACCAGTTGCACATGGTCACTCTCCAACAGGTCCTCCCACTGCTCCAACAGGGCAATTTCCTTGCCACTCTAGATCTCAAGGACGCCTACTTTCATATTCCCATTCACCCCGCTCACAGAAAGTATCTACGGTTTGCAGTGGACGGTCAGCGCTATCAATTCAAAGTCCTCCCATTCGGAGTAACTACAGCACCCCAAGTCTTCACAAAATGTCTTGCGGTAGTCGCAGCTCATTTGCAGGGACAACACATTCATGTGTTTCCTTATCTCGACGACTGGCTCATAAAAGCGAAGTCGCACACACACTGTGTGCACAATACACAAAAAACAATCCAGCTTCTCCACGACTTGGGATTCACAATAAACCTACCCAAGTCACACCTTCAACCGTCCCACCTACTTCAGTACCTAGGTGCCACAATAGATACCTCAAAATCCCTTGCATACCCCAATCCAGTCAGGATAGCCAGCATGCAAGCTCTCATATCAAGATTTCAACCTCAACACTCCCTTCCAGCTTGAGTGTTCATGCAGCTAATAGGGATGATGGCCTCTTGCATCCTCATCGTTCCTTATGCAAGAGTGGAACCAAGCTCAAGGTCAGTTGACAGTTCTGGTGTTGGTGGACAGCCACATTCATCGCTCTCTGCAGTGGTGGAACACACAAAAACTATCCAAAGGGCGGCCGTTCCTCAACCCGGTTCCACAGATCGTGCTAACCACAGACGCATCGCTCACCGGCTGCGGAGCTCATCTCCAAAACCAAACTGTTCAGGGTATATGGACCCACCAACAAAAACAAATCCACATGAATCACCTGGAGTTACTGTCAATCTTTCTAGCACTAAAGTCTTTTCAACTCTTGCTAGTACGCAAAGCTGTCTTGATCCGTACAGACAACATGACAGCGATGTATTACATACAAAAGCAGGGGGGGGGGGACACTCTCTTCAGCTTTCACAACTAGCACAAAGCATATGGAGATGGGCCATTTCTCAAAACATTTACCTCCTCGCAGAATATCTACCAGGAGTACACAATCCGATCGCGGATCTGCTCAGTCGTCAAACACAGCAGATCCACGAATGAGAACTTCATCCTCAAGTTCTTCTTCCATTCTTTCATATGTGGGGATCATCCAGACATAGATCTGTTCGCCACACACCAAAACGCAAAATGCCCAAGCTTTGCCTCCAGATATGCACACCCATTGTCCAAAGGCAATGCGCTATGGATGAACTGGTCAGGCAGATTTGCATACTCTTTTCCGCCTCTCCCGCTCAGTCCGTTACTGCTTCGGAAGCTCAAAAAACACTCCCTTACAATGATCCTAGTTGCTCCAACATGGGCACGCCAACCATGGTTCACAACCCTGTTGAAACTTTCAGTAGTGCCTCATCAAAAGCTCCAGCTCTCCCCCAAGTTCCTCACTCAGAACCATAAAGAGATAAGGCACCCAGATCCCAATCAACTCAATCTTGCGATCTGACTCCTGAAGTCCTAGAGTTTGGCTACCTTAATCTCCATCCAGACTGCATGAACATCATTAAAGAGGCTAGACGTCCTATGAGAACGCTATGCAGCAAAGTGGAAGCGATTTGTCATTTATTGTACAAATAACAAAATCGATCTGCTAGATGCTTCCATCCAAAATATTATCTGTTATTTTTTGCATCTACAACAATGTAACCAAGCATATATATCTATACTGCTACATCTTGCTGCAATTGCTGCTTACCTCCAAAACAGACATTTGTTGTTGTTTCGAGTACCCGCTATCAAAGCGTTTATGGAAGGAATTAAAGGAATAATTCCACCTAGAGTTCCATCTTCTCCTGTATGGAATCTCAATGTTCGAGGCATGTGGGCTGCTGAATTCATATCTGTGCATAGATCGCCGCCTAGTGTTGGGTCCGGATGTTTGCACGTTGTTGTCCTGGAAGAGTCTTCGAGGTATCCTGGGATAGGTGACTCCTCCCCTGGACTACAGTGCGCATGGGCATCCTCTCCATCCTCAGATTGTTTTTTTCCGCCATTGGGTTCGGATGTGCTATCTTAGCTCAAGTTAGGAAAAACTTTATCGAGGCCAAAAGGCCTTTAGTTCGCGTCGGTACTGTTTTCTCGATCGGTTTCGATACTCCTTTGTTAGTTTAACAACTTTCAGCACCGACTTTTCGCTTCTTACCTGCCCATCGACGACATCGACGATGGAATCGAAGACACCGTTCAAAAGATGTCCGGTATGCAATGCGAAATATCCCCACATCGACGTCCATCCGGTGTGCAACAAATGCCTTTCGCCGGATCACGACGAATCGACATGCATGGCCTGTGCCCGGTTCCGTTCCAAGAAGACTCTACGGACTCGACGAGCGGCAAGACTCGAAGCGCGGCACCGGCCCCGGCAGACATCTTCAACACCGAGACCGAAGATGTCGAAGAATTGGAGATCCTACCCTCCAGTCCAGTTTCCGAACATGACTCCGGATCGAACGACGTCGACGAATCACTCTTTCGCAGAGATGAAGACGACACCGAGGTAGGAGACTACGATGAGGCCTTAGGGGCCGAAGAGAGTAGCTCCAATGACGAGCAAGGCCTACCCGTTCAGACTGAAGAGAGCCCAGTGCCACAGTCTATGGCTCCGGTCGAGGGATCTCCTTCGGGCCTTACCCGAGACCTATCCCGCAGTTCTTCGGCCCCGCCCTCGGGCCCGGCCTCGGACGTTCAGCGGCAGCCATTATTACCTAAACCGGCTGGTTTCCCTTCTTCCAAACCGAAAGCTGCACTGGTTCAATCGAAACCGAAACCAAAAGTGGCGCTGGTCGGCCTTCCACACCTTCGACGCCAGCGAAGCGCGTCGGCACCGAGCGCACCAAGCCAGACTTCGGTGCCGAACTTGAAGCGGCCGACGTCGGAGTCGGCATGCGGAAAAAGGCCTTCGGTGCCAACAAACCTGATCGGTTCCCGGCGTCGACGCCATCGACTCCGACACCAAAGGTCACACTGCCGACTGCGTCTCACATCGCTTCCACGGCAACACCGAAGCCTCATGCATCGAAGACGTCGACGGCCATTCCCGCCCCTCGACTCGATGACCCGCCGGCGCCGAAAAAGTCGACGACCGCCTCGACAGACCTGGTCGGCGCGAAAGCCTCAAAGACGCTCCAAGTGCGACCTGGTGCAGCACAAAGCAGCAAAACCAAAACGGTCCTCCAGGACACGTCGGGCTCCGGCCCAATAAAAGCTCCAGCAGCCTCTTCGGCGCCAGCCAACATTACTTTTGGCCTGCCTCCGTCCACGATCCCAAAAATATTCCAACTCAGGACACGGGTCGCCCACACCACGACTACACCTGCTGAGGCGTCTCCGTCACATGTCATCGACGCCATCACCGGCAGGATGGTTATCCACGAACGGAGGATAACTTCGGAGCCACCTTTGGACCCTTTCCGGATCCCACTGAAAAGGAAGCTGCCTGTGGACCCAGAACCTCTCCTAAGCGAATCTTACCACTCGCCCTACCAAGATCCACAATCATACTCTCCCACACACTCCGACACGGATGTGTTGGGGGATTACATGGATGACCAAGTCCCCTACCACGGAGACATAGACCCTGATTACCAACAGGACCCTGATCAAACTTGGGGCGACCCTGTAGATCCAGGTGCACCTCTAGATGCACAGGACCCACAACTCTATGGGGCGAAAACATCTCCCACAGAGGACACTGCAGCGTTCAACGCTCTTATCGAACGTGCCGCAAATAATCATGGAGTGCAGCTTCACTCTGACACCATCGAGGACGACTTTCTTATGGACACCTTCGCATCCTCAGAAAGACATGTAAAAACTCTGCCCATGTTGAAAGGGGTCCTCAAACCAGCCAAGGACATCTTCAAAGAACCCACCAGGGCACGAGTGATAAACCCCAGGATCGATAAGAAATACAGATCGGCGCCTGGGGACCCTACTTACATCAGAGGCCAATTACCACTAGACTCCATTGTCGTAGCGAATGCTCGCAAGAGGGCACACTCGCAGACGACAGGTGACGCTCCTCCCCCGGACAAAGAGTCCAAGGTGCTAGAGACCTCCGGCAAGCGAGTTGCCGCCCAGGCTGCCAACATATGGCGCATAGCCAACACTCAAGCGCTCCTCGCTCGCTACGATAGAGCGCACTATGACACATTGGAACAACTACTCCAACATCTCCCTGACCAGTACAAAGAAGGTGCAGAAATTCTTATCAGAGAGGGACAGCTACTCACAAATGCTTCCATCAAGTGTGCACTAGATGCCGCAGACACGGCTGCCAGGGCCATTAACACAAGCGTCATGCTGCGACGACATGCCTGGTTGCGAATCTCCGGATTCAAACCGGAGGTGCAAAATAATATACTCAACCAGCCTGTCAACCCCGACTATTTATTCGGACCGGAGGTTGACACCACCCTTGAGAAAATAAAAAAGGACACGGACACCGCAAAGTCCATGGGGGCTCTCCAGACTCAGTCCTTTCGGAGCAGCTCCTTTCGTCGCCCCGGAAATAGAGGAGCAGGTAGAGGACAGGGGTCACAGCAGACATACAACAAGGGCAATACACAAACCACCTACGATAAAAACACCCGGGGTGGATATCGTGGCTCCAGTACAAAGGGAAGAGGACGCGGCTACGGCAACACCAGGTCCTCCCCCAAGAACAAGCAGTGACGCCCTCTCCCTTCCTCCCGACCTCATAACACCCGTCGGGGGAAGGCTACAAAGGTTCCTGTCCACGTGGAACTCCATCACCACGGACAGGTGGGTCAAAGATATTGTCAAATACGGTTACTGTCTAGAGCTAACCTCCACTCCACCCACAATTCCTCCAAGAAACCGTCCTATGTCCTCAGAGCACTTAACGCTCTTACAGCAGGAGGTGCAAAGCATGCTTCTAAAAGGCGCAATAGAGGTCGTACCCGTCCACGAGCAAGGTACGGGGGTGTACTCCCTGTACTTTTTAATACCGAAGAAGGACGGGTCACTCAGACCTATATTAGACCTGAGACCCCTAAACAGATACATTCTTTCCGAGCATTTTCACATGCTCACTCTCCAGCAAGTCCTCCCGCTGCTCAAGCAGGGAGACTTTCTAGCCACACTAGACCTCAAGGATGCGTATTTCCACATACCCATTCACCCATCACACAAAAAATACCTCAGGTTCACTGTTCAAGGACAGCACTACCAATTCAGAGTCCTTCCCTTCGGCGTGACAACGGCACCAAGGGTGTTTACAAAGTGCCTAGCTACTGTGGCGGCACATCTACGGAGGCAGCACATACACGTCTACCCTTACCTGGACGACTGGCTCGTTCAAGCGAAGTCAGCCCACCAATGTGCCAGCCACATGTCCCGCACCATTCACCTCCTTCACAGTCTGGGGTTCTCACTAAATTACCCAAAATCGCATCTCCAGCCCGCACACGTACAACAGTACCTAGGTGCGACTATAGACACTCTGGCGGCCACAGCTCAGCCAAATTTAGTGAGGATCAACAGCATGCAAATGCTGATCTCCAGGTTCAAACCCCAACACTCACTTCCAGCACGAGTGTTCATGCAGTTGATAGGCATGATGGCCTCCTGCATTTTCATAGTCCCGCACGCGAGACTACATATGCGCCCGCTTCAGGAGTGCTTAGCACGTCAGTGGAATCAGGCTCAAGGACAGTTGAAAGACCTAGTGTTGGTGAGCGGTCGGGCATACAACTCTCTGCATTGGTGGAATCCTCAAAACCTTTGCAAGGGCCGACCGTTCCAAGAGCCTGTTCCACAAATAGTACTGACAGCGGACGCGTCTCTCCAGGGATGGGGAGCTCATGTACTCCACTACACAGTGCAGGGACTATGGACGACACAACAGAAGAAGATGCACATCAACCTTCTGGAACTGATGGCAATCTTCCTGGCCATGAAGGCATTCAAAGTACATCTGTGCAACAAAGTCGTGTTGATCCGGACGGACAACATGACTGCCATGTACTACATACAGAAGCAGGGAGGAACACACTCTCCACAGTTGTCTCATCTGGCTCGGAGCATGTGGAAGTGGGCCATTCAGAGGAACATGTTCCTCATGGCAGAGCACCTCCCAGGCAAGGACAACCAGATGGCGGATCTGCTCAGCAGACACAGCCACCAGATGCACGAGTGGGAGTTACACCCATCAGTACTCCAACCGTACTTCCAGCAGTGGGGTCATCCAGAGATAGACCTCTTCGCCACAAGCGAAAACGCAAAATGCCAAAGCTTTGCCGCCAGGTTCCCACATCCGCAGTCGCAGGGCAATGCAATATGGATGAACTGGTCCGGCAGATTTGCGTACGCTTTTCCCCCAGCACCATTGATACCGCTGGTGGCACGCAAACTCAGACAACACTCCCTGACACTCGTCCTAGTTGCTCATACGTGGGCACGCCAGCCATGGTACACCACCTTCCTCGAACTTTCCGTGGTGCCGCATCAAAGGCTGCGGATCAAACCCGCGCATTTGACGCAGAACCATGGAGAGATTCAGCACCCAGATCCGCAACAGCTGAACCTGGCAATCTGGCTCCTGAAGTCCTAGAGTTTGGCTACCTCAACCTGCCACCTGACTGTATGGACATCATCAAGGAGGCCAGGAGACCCACTACAAGAGCTTGCTATGCAGCCAAATGGAAAAGGTTCGTCATTTATTGCAGTAATAATGACATTAACCCGCTGGACGCATCCATCCAAAACATCATTTGTTACCTCTTACACCTATACCGATGCAATCTGGCGTACACCTCTATACGTGTCCATTTGACCGCAATCTCAGCCTATCTGCAAACCAGGCAGCACCTCTCACTATTCAGAGTGCCTGCCATCAAAGCATTCTTGGAAGGACTCAAACGAGTCATTCCACCAAGCCACCCACCGGCTCCAATGTGGAACCTCAATCTGGTCCTCACACGCCTGATGGGTCCACCCTTTGAACCTCTACACTCATGCGAGATTCAATTCCTCACCTGGAAAGTAGCTTTCCTGGTAGCAATCACTTCTTTAAGAAGGGTTAGTGAACTCCAGGCACTAACAGTTCAAGAGCCATTTATACAGGTTCACGCCAACAGGGTCGTACTACGTACCAACCCCAAATTCATGCCCAAGGTAATCTCGCAGTTCCACATGAATCAAACTATTGAACTGCCCGTTTTCTTCCAAAACCCACAAACTGTCGCGGAACGAGCACTCCATACACTAGACGTAAGGAGGGCCCTCATGTACTACATCGACAGGACTAAACCCTTTAGGAAGACAAAACAACTGTTCGTTGCCTTTGCCCCACACCACAAGGGTAACGCCATCTCCAAAGCAGGGATAGCCAGATGGATAGTTAAGTGTATTCAAATTTGTTATCAAAAGGCAAAACGCACATTAACTATTCCCCCACGAGCCCACTCAACACGTAAGTTAGGGGCCTCCATGGCTTTTCTAGGAAATATTCCCCTGCATGATATATGTAGAGCAGCCACCTGGTCCACCACACACACATTTACCAAACACTATTGTGTAGATGTGCAATCAAAACAGCAGGCAGCTGTAGGACAGGCTGTTCTCAAAACCCTTTTTCAGACCGCTGCAGCTGGCACTGGTGGCCGCCGCTAATAGAGGGCACTGCTATACATTCTATGCACAGATATGAATTCAGCAGCCCACATGCCTCGAACTGAATATGCTACTTACCAGTATGCATCTGTTCTTGGCATGTAGGGCTGCTGACATTCATATCGCCCTCCCTCCTCCCCGGCGCCTGTAGCAGCTGCAGCTCTCAGAATTACTGTAAGCATGGTCATCACTTTTCTGTATCTACTCCATCACTGCCACAATGGCGAAAAACAATCTGAGGATGGAGAGGATGCCCATGCGCACTGTAGTCCAGGGGAGGAGTCACCTATCCCAGGATACCTCGAAGACTCTTCCAGGACAACAACGTGCAAACATCCGGACCCAACACTAGGCGGCGATCTATGCACAGATATGAATGTCAGCAGCCCTACATGCCAAGAACAGATGCATACTGGTAAGTAGCATATTCAGTAGTCCTCACCAGACTCATGGGTCCCCTATTTGAACCTCTGCACAAATGTGAGTTACAGTTCCTTACTCTGAAAGTAGCCTTCCTTGTAGCTATCACATCACTTAGGAGAGTTAGTGAACTCCAGGCATTAACCATACAAGAACTAACCATACTACAAATACACCATAATAAAGGGGTTCTTAGGCCTAATCCAAAATTTCTGCCTAAAGTGGTATCTGCCTTTCACCTTAATCAGTCGGTAGAACTTCCAAACTTTTTCCCTCAACCAGACTCAGTCGCAGAACGCGCTCTCCACACGCTAGACGTTAAAAGAGCGATACTCTACTACATCGAAAGAACTAAAAGTTTTAGAAAAACAAAACAACTTTTTGTAGCTTATGCCCCACCTCACAAAGGCAATCCCATTTCAAAAACAGGAATTGCAAGGTGGATTGTTAAATGCATCCAAATATGCTATCTCAAGCTAAAGGCAGATTAACTATTCCCCCTAGAGCTCATTCCACACGCAAACTAGGGGCCTCTATGGCATTCTTAGGGAACATTCCCCTAGATGACATCTGCAAAGCAGCAACTTGGTCTACACCGTATACTTTCACTAAAGACTATTGTGTATATGTTCAAGCAAAGCAACAAGCTACTGTGGGCCAGGCTGTATTAAGAACACTTTTTCAAACTACTGCAACGGATACAGGTTGTCACTGCTAGGGAAGAAAAACTGCTTTATAGTCTATGCCATAGTATACAATCTACAGCTCATATGCCTCAAAGGAAAAATGCTACTTACCAGTATGCATCTGTTCTTGGCATGTAGAGCTGTCGAGTTGTATACGCCCACCCACCTCCCCGGGTACCTTTATCTGTTGCATTATTGTCTTATTTAGATATATCACATGGACATCCTTTTCTATTCTCTTACTAACTCCATCATCAATCTTTATGGTGAAAAACAATCTGAATATGGAGTTGATGCCGATGCTCACTATCACCATAAGGAAGAGTCACCTATCCTGTGACTACAAAGACTTCTTCAACAAAAACAAAGTGCAAACATCCGAGCCTAACACCAGATGGCGGTCTATGCTAAAGTATACAACTCTTACAGCTCTACATGCCAAGAACAGATACATACTGGTGAGTAGCATTTTCCTTTTTTTTTTTTAACCAGATTTTATTGGCATTTAAAATTTCGACACTGTACATAAAGTCCAATCCAAGTGGTACTTACATATATCTTAGCGTATTGCTGGTACGTTATATTCAAACTCCCCAACTGGTGCCCCATTCCCTCCCTCCACCCTCTTGAGGTGCTTCCGCTAGTTACTCTCTTTTCTCGGAGAATTGGCGACTGGTACCTCCCTGGAGTAGGATCTATTGTAAAAAAAAAAAACACTCTATAAAGTGAATTAGCAGTAGCCAAGTTTTAGGAAGCTACTCGTGATCTGGGTGGTCACTGTAAGCAAATTCTCCCAACTTCTTCTCATCGTCATTGGTGTCTACTGAGTAGCTCAGGAATGGGGCTGTACTGTTGCACTTCGATCTCTCAAAACAAGTTCAGCACACAAATTATTCTGCTGAACTATTTCTTTCAGGAAAAGATCAGCCTAGAACAACTGGAAAGATGTGTGGCAAATAATTGTTTGTTTACTATTCATCCTGTAGAACCAGTAAACTGTGGCAAGGCAGACTGTAACCTATTGGGGCAAACCAGCCTTCACCTGCCACTAAAACCTTAGGACGGGGCATAGCAGTCTGTATTGCAGCACCCTCTTCATGCTGAAGACCAATTGGAGATGTGCTGTAGGTATGCCAGTTCATATCCACTTGCGTTATATTCATGAGCAGAAGACTCTGTGTTAAAAGCAAAGCCACTGTCAGAATCTTCCAAATGATCATCTACTTCTGATGCAGTCTGCGTGTTGGACACATTCAACAGCAGCTATCATACAGATATGGAAATCCATGGTAAAAAAATCACCAAAAATTGGCACATTTTGAAGAAAAAAAACAGACGTCTAAAAAAAGTTTTTAAAACAGATTATCCAATATTAAAGCAAAATGAATAATTCAACAAAAGTAAACTAAGTACAAAAGAATGAGAAAAAGGAATCCTGCCAGTAGGAAACCAGCACAGCATACTAACTGCAAACTTTAGACAATATCTCTGGAAAAAGAAAAAGGATAATACGTTTTAATATCTTGAATTTTAGAATACACTGCATAGTATCTACTTGTCCCCCACAAACTCACTCCAGTGCCATTAAACCTTTTGAGTGGACCAACTGAAAAACAAGTGGGCATCCACCAAATCAACTCCATCATCCATGACTAATCAACAGTAAACCAAGATTTAGCAATTGGTTTGTTAAATGACTGGGATGTGAGCCCTGGTCAAGCAGCAACCACAATCCTAGCCCAGGTTAGCGGCAGGCAACCCCTAAATTAACCTGTGCTCACCCTCTACACAGAGTAGTCAGGCTGAACTGTAGAGGCTGCATGTAAAGTATTTGTGCAACACTTCAAACAGTAAATCACAAAAAGATTCCACACTAACTTAGAAAATAACTATGATTTTAATAAATAATACTAGGCCAAAACGACAATAATCCAATTAGCAAAACTGGTGGTATTGAATTTCAACGTTTTTAGTGCCATGAAGCAAAAAGCCCTATTGGGGTTATCTGGTCTCATTGGACCTGGACAAAGTCACAAGTTCAGGCCGACCACGATGGAGCACGGACCGGCTTCAGGAACCCAGTTAGACCCACTAAATAAAATGCCTTGGGGGACGTGGTCTCGCCGGGCATGGAGTGAGACGCGCGCCGTATCTGCTCCGGGCTGCCGCAGCAATCTTATGCCTCAAACAGCGGTGTAGCGGCAGTAGCTGAGCTCGGACTGACGCTCACGACGAGCAGAATACTGTGGGCTACTACCTGAGGGCTCGGTGATAGCCCGGGGCGGCTGCAGACGCAATCTCATATCACGGAGAACAGGGCCTGGTGATTGCCGCGCTGCCCGCCATCTTGTCTGCCTTCCTCTTGCACTTCTGGCGCCTGACGACATTCGGGCGGGGGAGAGCCCGCGCTTATGACTGACGAGGAGGTATCGCCTGGAGGGCCCCCTGCTGCTGCAGTCCACGGGCGGCCTGAACTGCGGGACCCTGGGGCTCCGGGAGTGGAGCGGCGGCCGCCAATTCTCCTCGCTCAGACCTGGTGGGCCGGGAGCCCCTGGGGGCGCTGAGACGCCGACGCGGGCTTTAGAGGCAGCACTGGCTGGTAAGAGGCGGCGGACGACACTGGGTGGAGGAGGCTGCCACGCAGAGAGAGACCTAAGCTGTGGTCCCCGGGCGGCGCTGCCTAGCTGATGTGTTGGAGCGCTGGAGGGAGGGCGCCGGCCGCCATTTTGCATACGGGAGCGACTGGGGCCTGGTGGAGAGGACGGACCCTGCAGCGGATCTGGGGGTGAGGCGAATAGAGAAGAGCGTCGCTCCAGAGGTGTCTGGATCCCGGTGGACTGTGACCTGGTCGCCGCACGCCTCGTACCCAGCGCAAGCTGCGAGATCTGATCTGTGGCCCCCTGCCTATGCCCCTCTGCCGCGGGGTGCTGAGCTGCTCTTGGACTGGCTGGGGGACTCTACGGGCCTGTGCATCCCCGGTGGGGGCGACTGGGGTGAGCGGACACTGACGGTCTGCGGGAGCTCTGGGCCCTGGATCCCGGCTGGCTGCAGCTGCTCCTCCCGAACCTGGTGCCCGGCGCTCCGGGAAGGGGCTCCCACATTCCTGTTGCGGGCCGCCTAAAAGATTTGTTGGAGCCTTGCGAGCGCCTGTGGAGGGCCAGGAGCAGCGATCGACGCGGAAGCCATTTTCAGTGCAGCAGGCCACCCCCGGCAGTTGTTTGAGGGCCCCTGAGTCGACAGCCGCGTTGCCTGGTTGGAAGCCTACCTTACGGTGCAGTGGGATAAAGCGCCTGGTTCTGTAGAGCTCTTGGCCTGGCCTGCTCGTGATCGGAGGAGACTGCGCAGGCCTTGGAGAGCTCACAGATACCCGATACTGTGCGGTGTGGGGACTTTGCCGGTTGGGGAGAGCGGGCCAGAGGTTGGCAGCGAGGCCCACGAGGGAGTGCACTTGCAGGAACTGAACTTCTGGTTCCCCGCCGGGGCCTTACATGACCCGTTGTAGCTGTCCAGAGGCGGAACTGGCCCCGGGGGGTGACTGGGCTTGCGGGAGGGGAGCGACATTGGAAACACTGCCACGCTCTATCTGAGCCCTTGGTTGCATCTGTCCTCCCGGGGGTGTGGTGCCTTCTCGGGGGTGGGGTTCCTCTGCTGTACGGGGGTGAGGGTGCGCCCTGGACTTTCGCCCTGCTGGACACCTTGCCGCGGCCCCCCCCTAGAAGTCTGTATATGAAGTAGAGACCTGCCGCGTGCCATTGCGCCTCCCCTACATCCTTCTCGACGGACAAAGCTTGAGGGATTGGTGGTGTATGTCCAAGGGCGCCGGAAGCACTCCTGGAGGGCAGGTTGAGCGCTGGGCGGCTCTGAGCTGCACTGGGGCCTGGTGACTTGCTACGCTTTCCCTAGCCGGGGGGAGCTCGACTGCTTGGTCTCGTCTCTGTGGAACTGTTCTTGAGGGCCCTCCGGAGCACGGCGATCTAGTCCTCTTGGCGACCGGCTGTGACCCCACTGTCATTCCGGGGGCCCGCGGCTGAGAGGCCCGAGCGTTGCACTGAGCGGGCGGCTGGGGGAGACTGGGTCGGCGCCCCCTCATACCGTGAGACTGACCTCTGGCACTTTGAAGCATGACTCGCACAAAGCCAGGGAAGGAGCCACCAGCGATCCCCAAAGATGCTTCAGTTATAGACTTATGGAGCAAGCCGGGCGCAGCGCCGGCGGGTGCTGCATCATCGGGAGCTGGAACCTCCGCTGAACCGGTCACACAGTCCTTCATGGCGCTGTTCATGCAAGAGCTCAAGACAGAAATCGGGTCACTTCGTACTGAAGTTCAAGCATGTGTCAAGGAACTCCGGAGAGACGTGGGGGAACTGGGAGGTCGAGTGGATGACCTGGAGAAGACCCTAGATGCTCGCACGGAGGACCAGGAACACCTATGGCAATGGCTTGCGACTTTGGAGGAACAACATGTTGAGCTTCAGATTAAACAGGAGGACTTGGAAAATAGGGGGCGTCGGGACAACATACGCATAAGGGGTGTTCCAATCGGGGCAGAAGGCACGGACATAATGTCGTTTGTGGCGGACCTGCTTCATGACATCCGAGGGGACGACGATGCTTCACCGCCGACTCTGGACCGAGCGCACAGGGTCGCGGGGCCATCTGGGAGGCCTGGACTCATCCCCGACATCCTGACACGGGTCCATTTCTTTGTCGAAAAAGAAGCCATCCTCAAAGCAGCTAGAGACAAACCCGAAATACTCTGCGGAGGCAGGCCTGTTCAGCTGTTCCAAGACTTGGCCCCCACGACTCTCCGGCGCTGGAGGGACTTTCGACCCGTCACTGACAAGCTGCGAGACCTCAACATCCGTTACCAATGGGGTCACCCCTTTGCCCTCATGTTTCAGTGGGAATCCAAGCGCCGAGTGCTACGCTCCTACTGAGAGGCGGCTCAGCTGCTTCAAATCCCGGACACCCCGCCGGCCAGCCCCTCGCGACGGCCTGCTGCCCTCAGGGTCCAGCTGAAATCGCAGTGGTCCACGGTGCGCCGCTCTCGACACCCTTCCTCCCCCGATGGAAGCAGAGCATCGCGAGACAAGCAGGATATCATACAACACATAAAATCCCTGGAGGGTGGCCCGTCGCCGTCTGGATCACAGGCGTCTCTCCTCAAATGAGCCCCCATGATGTGGAACGTCCTACATGAAGATAGCCTCGGAGATGCGAGGGCTGTTGGCTTGGATCGCCTGCGGCCGCCTCGGCTCAACCTTCAATGCCCTCGGCGCCTAACCTGGGGGTGCACTTCTGCCCATTCTTCGGCGCAACACCTGGACTGCTGAGGCGGTGGTCCGGAGCGGGCTCTTGGCGATCTAGGCTCCTAGATAGGCGATGACAGACCCCCACACCTATTTCTGGGAGAGTGACATCTCCGGGACAGCTTGTGTCTGGCTACTCCCTAGACTGGAATAGGCTTTGTTGGCTATGTTGGCCGTTTCAGTGTCTTTGTTGTTTCCCCTGCTCTTACCCACCCCCCCTCCTTCCCCATCCCTCGGTACCCTCTTGGCGGGGGGAACATGTTAGCGCATGGAAGAGTCGCAGGGGGACAGCCCCACTAGTGGTCCCAGGAATATGAGCACTACACCCTTTTGGAAGATTATTTCCCTTAATGTGAAAGGGCTCAACTCGCCCAACAAGCGCCGCCAAATATGGCGGTATTTACTACTCAAAGAACCCTGATATAATCTTTCTCCAGGAGACCCATCTCCTCAAGTCTGATGTGGCCCGTATGGCCCACCCACGCTTTCCCCATCAGTTCTGGTCCTCGGCGGCCACGAAGACAGTGGGGGTAGCTATTCTCTGCAGGGCGGGGCTACCTCAAGGGGCCACTAAAGTACTTAGAGATGCTGAGGGCCGGTTCTTGCGGGTGGAAGTCAAGAGAGGACGCCGCACACTCACCCTGTGTAATATATATGCCCCCAACCAGGGTCAGGATGCCTTCTTGCGCAGGCTGATTAGGGAACACCTTGAGCCGGTGAATACAGACCTCATAATCGGAGGCGACTTCAACTTGGTATGGGATGCGGAGCTAGAACGCTGTGGGGGTGCCTTCCATGGGGTAGGGGCCATGTCCGCAGCAGTGAAGAATTCCCTAGCTGCTTTAAACCTGGTCGATATCTGGCGCTATCACTCTCCGGGACTGCGAGACTATACCTACTACTCACATGCGCACCGCTCATACTCTCGCATAGACCTTCTGCTTGTGTCGCACTCTCTGCTCAAGGATACCATATCGGCGGCCCACTCTAACATTTCAATCTCCGATCACGCTCACCTGGAGCTGTGTCTACGCGACCATCTCACCCACTCGCCGCGGTCGAGTCGATGGCGATTTCCGGACCATGTCCTTCGAGATCCGGTGGATAGGGAGGAACTTCAGACAGCTATTTTGGCATACTTTGACGCTAATGACTTACCAGGGACCCCCCTCCCTCTTTTGTGGGACGCTTTCAAAGCCTCAATACGAGGTACTCTCACAGCTATAGCTGTTGCTAGAGCGCGTGAGGCGCAGCTTTACGAGAACAAGCTTACGCGAGAAATCAAGACGCTTGAGAAGATGGACCAGGAACGCCCGCTGGCGAAACACAAACGACGCCTGGCCGTCCTTAGAGGCCAGCTCCGGGCGCATAGAACAAATAAGGCGGAGCGTGCTCTGCTTGCGCTCAAGCAGCGTTATTATGAAGGTGGCGATAAGGTAGGCACTGTCCTGGCACGGCGCCTGCGAACACGGGCAGCCAAGTCCCACATCGCAAAGCTGCAGAAGGCAGTTGGGTCATGGGCTACTACGGAATCGGCGAAGCTCCTAACATTTCGGGACTACTACGCGACTTTATATGCTGATGACCCACCCGCGGCGGATCTGATATCAGCTACCATGGGCGCCTGCGACTGGGAACCACTAAGTGAGCACCAATCTGGGCTTCTGGAGGCCTCCATCACCTCGGCAGAAATAGCGGGCGCCCTGCAAGACCTTCCGTTAGGTAAAACGCCAGGCCCGGATGGGCTTCCGGTATCATTCTATCGCGCCTTCTTGCCGCAATTACAACCCTATCTCCTCCGTCTTTTCAATTCATTCGCGGAGTCGGTTGGGCCCTCGCCGGACATGGCAATGGCCGAAATAGCCCTCATCCCGAAGCCCTGGAAGGACCATACCCTTTGTTCCTCTTATCGGCCCATCGCCCTGTTAAATACGGATCTTAAGCTGTACACTAAAATTCTTGCTAAACGGCTTAGTGTTCACTTGCCCAACCTCATTGAGCCGGACCAGGTGGGGTTCATCCATCATCGCCAAGGTGCAGACAATGTGCGCCGAGTGGCGCACATAGTTGCGAAGGTTAAGCATTGGGGAATACCAGCCTGCCTGCTATCGCTCGACGCCGAAAAAGCGTTCGATCGGGTGGACTGGTCGTTTCTCCGTGCGGTCCTACGGAAAGTGGGTCTGGGCCCTAAGATGGTGGCCCATATTATGGCTCCCTATATCTCACCGGTGGCCAGGGTGCGCGTAAATGGCCAGCTCACGTTGCCTTTTCCCATCTGCAGGGGCACCCGGCAGGGTTGCCCCCTGTCACCCCTGCTGTTCGCCCTTGTGGCATGATACGTCGGTCCCCCGACATCTGCTGTATCTCTCTTCGGGGTGTGGAGCATAAGATCGCCCTCTTCGCGGACGATCTCCTACTCACTCTATCCGATCCTTTACGCTCACTGCCGGCAGTGCACTAGTTGCTCCAAACCTATGAATGCGCCTATGGGCTTAAAATCAACCACGCGAAGTCCTGGGCCCTTAATATTACGATCCCGAACGAGGAACTTCTGACGCTCCAAGCTTGCGTTCCTTATCAATGGGCCAGCCCGTCGGTGCGATATCTGGGCCTTAACTTGACTCCAGATCTGGCCACCTGGACGCAGGCCAACTGTCAGGACTATAAACTTACCGTCCTGGCCGACTTGCGCACGTGGAAAGCTTTGCCACTCTCTTGGCTCGGTCGTCTTAACACGGTGAAAATGTCTATACTGCCGAAGATCCTCTATCTCTTTCAAACCCTGCTGACGCCTATTCTGGAGCACCAGATCCAGGAGCTCCAATGCAAACTCGTCGCCTTTATATGGGGTGGAAAGAAACCACGCTTCTTAAAATCTTAAAGCTCCCCCGGGATAGGGGCGGACTTGCCTGCCCTAATCTACTCGACTACTACTGGGCGTCGCATCTCCGCTTTGTACTGGAATGGGGGGCGTGGGAGAGTGAAAAGGTGTGGTTTCACATGGATAGGGCAGTCACGTGTCGCCCGCTGTGGGACCATGCCTGGCTGCCTCGGGAGGCACGCCATCGCAGTGCCTATATGGCTGTCCCCACCAAAACGGTTCTTGAGATTTGGGACAAGGTGGCAGTCCGCAGGGGTCTTACTACCTTCCCGTCCCCTCACACTCCAATTGCGCGCAATCCGCAGTTCCCTCCGGCGTGTCGACCACCCTATTTTGCGAACTGGACGGAAACCGGTTGCAGGACGATACGGGACTTATTCCTAGGAGAGAATCTTAAATCCTTTGCTCAATGCAAACAAGAATTTGGGCTAGCGGAGAAGGACAAATTCCAGTATATACAGCTTCGCCACACGACCCTACACTCCGTACGAATGGTTAGCGCGCACCTTCGGCACATATAAGGGGCTGATTTCTCATATATATAAGGTACTTCAGCATGCACAGCGTCTGGACCCTCACCCATACCAACTGCGATGGTAAAGCATCTCCGGCTCAGGTGTTACCCCTTCTCAATGGGCAAGGCTCTGGGGAGACATCCCCAAAACTTTACGTAGCATCCCCCAACAGGAGTCAGCTTACAAGGTAATGACCCAATGGTACTACACCCCCGCTAGACTTCAAAAAATGTTTCCCAAGACATCCCCCCTATGCTGGTGTTGTACTCAGGCGCTGGGAGACTTTATCCACATTTGGTGGACATGCCCCCTCCTGGCTACCTATTAGAAAGAGGTCCTTAGCCATATCAAAAAGGTTCTAGGGTACCCTCTGCCCGAGGACCCGCTCGTGGTCATTTTGGGCCTTAGACCAGCAACTATACGAGCCATGACGGGTCTCGATCGGCACCTTAGTCTCCACATGCTGAATGCTGCAAAACAGACGGTGGCACTCTACTGGAAGAAAACAAACGCCTTCCATAAATGTGTGGTTTGCCCGCTTGTGGCATGTGGTGGCGATGGAGTTGCTCATGGCACGTCTTCAATTCCGAGATACCCAGTTCAGGAAGCTCTGGAAGCCTTTGGTAGATCATCCAGGGCGACTGGAGCATGTTAGATTGCAACCACCACAACTCCGGGCCCTGAAGCTGTTCGACGATGTAGTGTGCCCTATGGATCCATGGGGCTTCTGGAGATCTGCGGACAGTATGTAGTGTGTGCCACTTGCAGCCGCCCTTCCCGAGGTGGGAACTCCGATTCTGGAAGGTTGAGTCCACGGCCATTATTAGATAGCGATAGTGTGACCCGGAACCCTTCCCCCCGGCATGCCTGTTTCCTCTACCCCAGTACTTTCCCCTTCCTCCTCTTTTGCCCTGACCTCTTCTCAATTGGTTGGCTACTCTCTTGACAACCCTTGATGCAGGAAATGTAGCGGATGGTTCCCACGTCGCCTTAACTAGGTAAAGCCGGAATGCCCAACTACCTGTTTTCATATTGACATGTCTTGCCTGCTAGCTGTTGAGTCACGTAATGCCCTGTACATCACTGACAAACGCTACTGTGCCTGCACGGAACACTACTCTCGCTAATACGAACCACCCAAGGGTGCATCTGATGAAGAACACGATAGGGGCACGGTAAAAGGGTCCTCTTGGCACTGTCCGACTGGGTAGACGCTGATAGTGGGGACGCATTGCTCGATATGGCTGTACGATACCTCACCCAGGGCTGCATGAACTCAGGTGCAGCTAAAGTCATAGTGAGAAAGGTATGGAAATCAAGATAACATTCTAGAGTTATGCAAAATAAAGGGACCTTGGCCTTTTGAGGGTACAATCGGTGCTTTTAAATATGTTATTGCTCACTTGGCAACGTTACAACTGTCTGAACTCGTCCGTAAGACATGTAGATTATTTAGAGCGGGAGAATCTGTTAATTTGGAAAGTGTACTTGGACCTGTACTTGGGTTTTAGAAGGACCTCATAGTCTTTTAAGCTTCTGCCTTTCGCTGTCTGAGATTTTTGGCTGCCGGCCTTTAAGGTTGTAGGCGAACAAGCTGTGTAATGGTACTGAAGGGACCTTTAAAATTAATAAAGAGTTGATTATAAACTAAAAAATAAAAATGCCTTAAATCCTGGTTGCGGAAATTAGTGTGGATCCATGTTGAAGATGCGTCGCGCAGCAGAGGCAATGTGTTAGTTGTGAGATGCAACAAGGCTGCGGTGCGAAGTCCCGATGCGTCAACGTGAAGGATCCTGTCGACGAGGCATGCGATGCGAAGTCCAGTCCAGTATCAAGGATGTGAGGCACTGCAGAGGCGATGCTCTCTTTCCGAAGAGCGATGAA